>NC_089585.1:14824993-14958592 GCF_019320115.1 Miscanthus floridulus | reverse complement strand
AGCTTCCGGATCACGAAACACCCAGGAACCCGATTGAAGCTACGCTTTTCGGCTTGCTGTGTGTGAGGCACAGTGCGTCACATTTTGTGTCAACAGATATGGACATATATTAATCTATGTTGTCGCTTGTGATACAATTGTGCTAGAATGTATATCTTTATTTGTATCACATGTTGTGTGGTGTTTGTTCTGATCTGTACTGTTATAGCAAGTGCAGCAATGCCACACTCTGGTGCGGCAGTATCGCACCGAGCTGCAATAGCAAACCAAGTTGTGCATAAACTATCATTTGCATCATGTTTTACATACCTGATACAGTATGCAGCACCCCACATGAGCATGGATGTAGGGGGAGCCCCATCACTTTCACTAAAATGTGAATCTTGGCTTCTTATGCCAATTTGAGAATTCAATTTTCTATTCACATACTTAGGGGGAGGCTCTACACCCATGGCTCAAAAATCTCAGTATTTATTTCATATCTTTTGTAAGCTCTAATTGGGTTGTTATCAATCACCAAAAAGGGTGAGATTGAAAGTGTGATCAAGTCCTAATTGTGGGTTTTGGTGATAATGACCACGCAATTAGAGAACTAATGAGATTTATCGAGATTTTCATGTTTGAGGATGCTATACGAAATGGAGGAGCCCCAATTACAAATGTAGATGGCTTCAAACTCAAAGGAGGTTTAAATTCTTTTATATTTTGAATTTGAGTATAGAAAAAGTCATACTATAAAGGGGGACATAATGTTTAAGCTAATATGTGCTACCAAGTGCTCAAACATACACATGCATCCTTAGATTCATAGCCACGATAGTCTACACTTCACTCTTACCCTTGTTGTCTTGTGTGGTGCGGCACTGCCGCACTTGAGCTGTGGCACTGCCACGACTCAAGTGACCGTTGGGGGCTGGGGGGTATTTATACCCTTCCCCTTCCTCCCCAACGGCTCTCTGCATCTTCTTCCTCACTCCAGCTCATCCAAAATAGAAAGGAGCCTCTCTCTCTCTCTTCCTCCATTAGTGACCTTAAGCAAATCTATTTATTTCTTCATCAATCCTTGATAGAAAAGGGTCCAAAACTTGATTAGAGAGCATCTCCATTGATTCCTCAACTCAAAAGAGCACTTAGTTCACGTTTTGGCCGTCGGTTGTGTTTGTTACTCTTGGAGCTTGGCTCCTAGCCGGCTAGAGCATCGCCTGTGGAGCTTGCCAACTTATTGTGGCAGAACCGCCCAAAATAGCATACTCATGGAGGCGCTCGTCTTTCATCAGACACTAAGCACCCTGGAAGCAGGCTACAGCGAGCGGTGTCCGTCAGGCACACCCCGAGGGAGAACCCAAAAGATCCAATAATGAGAATGAGTTACAATACCAGTTCATTTCATACATTTGAGTTTCTTAAAAAGTACATTATTACAATACCAAATACCAGAGTGCGGAATAATAAATAGCGGAATTTTTAAAAATAACAACTAGCGATAAGGGCGAGGATTCCGTCTGAGCCCACTAGAAGGATCCTCCACACAGAGGTACTCTTCAACATCACCTGCAATAGGGGTAAATAAACCCTGAGTACACAATGTACTCGCAAGACTTATCCGACTGGTGGGAATAATTTCCCGACTCCAAGGAATATGATAGGCTTTATGGTTTGCTGGTTTTCTTTAGCAGAAAGCAACGCTAATGGTGAGTCCTTATTTATGTCTTATTATAAGCCGTATTAAATTATCATCTAGCCAGTCTATATAAGCACCTGTTCTACTTTCAAGCAAGAGTTGAGCAATCAATTCCATGTCTTCTCCTTTCAACTTTCAGTTCTTACTACGATGCTAGAGTTAAGGCATGTTTGATCTTGAGTAGATCTATCGGTTAGCAAGAACCGTTTCATGGCCCATCATCATGGCCTATGGGATTCTACCTCTCACCCCACTGTTGGCACCGTGGAGTGGAGATCGTTGGTTGATAGACCCGTTCCTGAGAAGACATGACCTTACTTGTGCGCTATGCCTGAATTGGCTGTTTAGCCGATATCGAATGCTTCCACGAATAGTCACATCACGAGATCGTTGAAGTAGAGATAAGTTGAAAGATGTGTTAGCCCCATGATCTTGTTATTGTGTTACGGCCTGCATGATTCTGCCTCATGCCCCACTGATATTAGTAATGAGTTAGGGTCGTCGAGTCTATTGTTGTTTCTACGTCCTATATGATTCTGCCTCATGACCCACTGGTCAAGGCGATAGATGAGATCTAACATGTTCGTTAGATTTATCTTTATTAAATGATTAAGTGATGTTGAATTGTTTCTTTATATAAAAAGGAGTTCGGTTACTCGTAATCATTGGCTCAGCATGGACCGATCATCATTGATATCTTATTGCCATTGATTAATATTTGTTTAAATGATGTTTATCCTGAATGATAACCGATTCTCTTCACATGACCCCATGAGCTCTAACTGACTTATTGTCATGAATATACTGGAATCGGCTATTTAGCCAATTTCCTTTCATATCGGCTCTCACAGCCATACATTTAGGACTGTCTAGTAACACCGGCAAGTTCCGCCCTTAATTACTGATGAACTTTCTCTCCTTGTCAATTGCAGGGTCAAATTGACTGGTACGCCTCAGGAGGATTGCGTAGGATCAACCACCCCTGCGCTGAAGCTAGGCGGATCTGCTCCATCAAGCGGACCCTTCTGGCTTGCTACGTGTGTCCTTGGCACGAGACAAAATTCTGTGTCGACACACGTTTTTGGCACGTCCGGTGGGACACCACAATCGTCATGGTGGTTCACAACAATGACAACATCCTTATGGTATATTATGAAGACCTGCCTGATGAAGATAAGGATACCATCAACAAAGCTACAGAAGAATTTCAGAAGAAGTGTTTGTTGTCCTACACCAAAACATGTGACAGCACAATTATTCAGAAATTTCCACTACCAAGAGTTCTACTACATGGGTAGACAGATACGGTCGAAGTTGATGACAAGCGTTTCTTTACGGAAGCCATAGACAAGTCTGTTCATGATGCCATATCAAGCCGCAATGAAGCTTTCATTGACGTGTTTCACAACGCCATGAAAGAGGCGATTCATGGATTTCTAGTTGGTCAGGTTGGATCGACTTGTTATAATATTCTAGATCCGTCAACTCAAGGGACTAATCAAGTTGGTATCAGCCATCAAGAAGTAGCATCAGCTGGTAATGGTGATGTCCAAACACTTCAAGGTTCATCTGAACAAACTCTGGGTACTGCTACAAATCAGATATAGTACAATCCTAGACCGTCAGTATAGCATGTGCAGCAGCCGGCGGGGCAAAGTCAAAACCAGATGATCAATTTTAGCACATCAGGCCACATACCGTCATCGGCTCAGAAGATAGCACCATCAATTCAAAGGATCCGTAGAGATATAGATCCTTATGTCTATAATTAGAGACTTTAAGCAACAAGCCAACAAAGGACCCAATAGATTGAGATTCCACAAGGCTATCACTATGGCACGGATTATAACACTCTCCACATGATACCAAATCCAGGATACCAAGGCATGTGGGATTTCAATCCACAGATGGGTTAGCAAGTACCGAGAAATCCAAATCCGCAGGCTTACGAGTTGCTGCTCAAGGTGACTGAGATGATGAAGAATCAGTTCGGTCTAAAGCCAAAAGGAATGACTTTTTCGTACAAATGCCCATATCCAGAATGGTATGATTTGGTCGCTCTTCCTGCAAATTATAGGCTCCCAGAGTTCGCCAAGTTTACTAGTCAAGATGGTACAAGCACAATAGAACATGTCAGTCAGTATCTTACACAATTGGGCGAAGCATCAGTTGAGGATGCCCATCGAGTTCGTTTTTTCTCCTTGTCCCTGTCAGGGCCGGCCTTCACTTGGTTCTTGTCATTACCAGTCAACTCCATTGCCAATTGGGCTGACCTAGAGAAGAAGTTTCATACATATTTTTACACTAGGACTAGAGAGAAGAAAATAACCGATTTGACAACCATGAGACAAAGGACTAATGAATCGGGCACTGGATTTCTTCAGAGATTCCGAGAGACTAAGAATCTGTGTTTCTCGTTGAGCTTGGCTGATGATCAACTAGCTGCTTTAGCCATCCAAGGAATGATGCCGATGTGGAAAGAGAAACTACTAGGACAGGAATTTGACAACTTGGGTCAATTGGCTCAACGAGTGGCAGCACTTAATAGCCAATTCCAGAGCATACGTAGAGATACCCGATTCTAGAAGAGTACCTCAGTGGCCGAAGCTTATGATCCATATTCAGTCGATGACGGCTATGAAGATGAAGAAGAAGAGGTTGATGCAGCTGAATGGAATTAGGGCAAGAAGACAGTAATGGTGCCAAATCCTTGGAGAAGAGGAGTTGAGGAGAGTTATGACTTTGATGTTACCAAATCGGACAAGCTCTTTGATTTCTTGCTTGAGAAGGAGCAGATCAAGTTGCCCGATGGTCATGTCATGTTGCCCCCTGATCAGTTGAAGAACAAGAAGTTCTGCAAATTCCATAACGCGACTTCTCATTCCACTAATGAATGTAGAATCTTCAGGCAGCATATACAGAGAGCTATTCAGCAAGGGAGGCTCAAATTCGATACACCTCAGAAGATGAAAGTCGATGATAATCCTTTCCCAGGAGATCATAACATGGTTGATGCTAGGCTGTTCAAAGGAAAAACCAAGGTCCTAACATTGACCAAATCGAGAGAAGCTAGGACAGTCGATCCTAAAATGCAAATATCGGCTAATGAGTACAGAGAGATTAGAAGACGTCGTGCCGAACAAAAGAGCCGATACGAGTAGAGGAAGACGTCGAAAGTAGAGACGTCAAAGCTATGGGTCACATCTCAGATTCTGTTGAATAAATGGCAGCGGCAGAAGGAAAAGGATTATCAACGTTGGTTAAAAGATCAAGCATACCAGCATCAATTAGAAGAAGAGAGGTATGAAAGGGAACAAGCTAAATTACATTAGAATTATCCCTTCTTTAGGCATTGCTAGAATGAAGGTTTGAAGTTGCCTACTAGACACGACTGTCCAAAATGTAGCAATCAATATCGAGAGTATAGGCAATCTCGAACCAACCGCTGGTCTATCCATGCTCAAGATGCAAATCATCATAACAACATGGATCGGCGCTTAAAAAACGAAAGTGTTCATGATCGGTTGGGAAAAAGAGTTATTGGACAGGACTGGGCTGATCATGAAGAGGAAGGCACTAAAAGAAGATACACGTGGCAGGAAGGCCAGTGGTGCCTAGGAGATTTGACGAGAAGCCAAAAGAGGAGGGTGCAGCGCCTAAGGAACAGAGAGATGGAACATGCTCAGGCACCCGGCAAAACTCAAGTATGGCATACCAAGCAGATAGCTGATAAGAGGCAACCATCGGCTA
Source organism: Miscanthus floridulus (assembly GCF_019320115.1). Taxonomy (NCBI): domain Eukaryota; kingdom Viridiplantae; phylum Streptophyta; class Magnoliopsida; order Poales; family Poaceae; genus Miscanthus; species Miscanthus floridulus. Next base: position 14,953,161 of record NC_089585.1, on the reverse strand, counting down.
GTATCCAAATGGTTTTTCTATTACCACCCGAATTCAGAGCTCCGGCAGATCAGGAAGTTTATTCAGACTTCGATGAGTCAGAGTATGAAGAGATGGTTGCCAAGTTAACGGTTGTGCAGCAAGCAATATTTGATAAGCTAGTCAAGCATCAGTACTTAAAGGCTTTATATATGAAAGGTTTTGTTGATGGGAAGCCGATGAACAAGATGTTGGTGGACGGAGGTGCTTCTATCAATCTTATGCCATACGCCACTTTTCGTAAGCTTGGCAAGGGACCAGGAGATTTGCTTGAGACCGACATGATGCTTAGAGACTTTAGAGGAAATACATCCAAGACCCAGGGGGCAATAAACGTCAAACTGATAATCAGGAGTAAAACTCTGCTCACCACGTTCTTTGTCATTGATGGGAAAGGATCATACAGTTTACTCCTCGGTCGTGATTGGATTCATGCGAATTGCTGCATACCATCGACCATGCATCAGTGTTTGATTCAATGGCATGGAGATGATGTCAAACTGGTTCGTGCTGATGAGTTCGTAAGCATCGCAACTGCCGATCCAGTCTTTTGGGAACTAGGGGATTTTGAGTGTTTTTCTGGTAAGTCATGGGAAGGAGGCTTCATTAAGATCAGCAATGAAAGCCAACAGCTGTTGCAAGCGATCGGCTCTAAGAGTTTATTTTAGTAAAAAAAGGTTATGGCTTCATATCGGTCATTGGAATAAAGGAAAACAAGTATTAGTTATGAGGTTCAGGCTGATGTATGAATGCTAGATAAGGGGGCGAATTCGGAGTTAATGGATTTGAAGAAGTCATGTTTCACTTAACATGATGTTCGACCTAGGTTGATTGCTCGTTCGACTTTTGATGTGAAAGTTTCTATGGTACATTATCCTGACACCCGGGCAACATTCGATAGCCGATTCATTCTTGGCTCTAATAGCCAGTAACAAAGGAGTATCGCCTCAAGAGCAAAAAACAAAAAGGGCAAGAGACATTCACAGTCATGCACGAAGGCATTGCATTGAAACATATTCATGAAAGAACAAGAGTCATTGTTCATCAGATTACCCTAAGCATAAACTAATCAAAGACCTTGTTCACCACATCCTGATCCGATGTGATGTCTACTACGGCCTCTGCTGCCATGGTGAATTCTTCAAGCAGGTCCTCGTGCTCCTCAGGGCCGTCGTCCATTGGGAAACCTGTTTCCATGGTGTGAAGCTCGTACCCAGTTTGGACTTGTGCCGCGGTCAGCGCCATCGCCGCACCATGACGAACACCATGGAGGGCGATCTCCCGAACACGGACTGGGATGTCTTGGAGACGAGCGTCGATGGGGGAACCCTGGGTATTGATAGCTCTATGGCTGAGTTCACCGCCAGTTGGAGAGATTCCAACTGTGCTGTCAGGGCTGACAATCCCGAGAACAAGAAAACGGTCAAGATGAAGATAATGGAAGTCAGAGTAAAAAGCCTGCATGGGATTCATCTTACCCGCCACCATGGCGTCGGATTCAGCCAGCTGCGCTCGGACGGTGTTGGCCTCCTCCTCAGCCATGTGAAGGGCGGCCTGAGAAACCCTGAGGCAAATCTCCAATTGGCTGTTCTCCCAAGTCGCCTCAGAATAACGATTATGGGCCATCCTCCACTCATGAAGGTAGCACCGGGCGTCGTCTCCATTATAGGAGTCGGAGGAATCCGATGACGAAGCCAGGATGGAAGATGCGGCGTCAGAAGGCCCGCCGGCCCTTGAGAGAGGACGGAGGCTGTCATTCACAACAAACCTGCAGGCGAGTCAGAACTATTCATCATCATGAACAAGAAAAGTTGATCTCACCTCATGCGTCGGAGATGCTGGTTCATTGGCATACTCTCCTCCGGGATTTCCTCCGCCGCGCGCTTACCTCGGTTATCTTCGCCGGCCATGGAAGAATGATTGGATCTACGAAAGGGAGAAAGAGAACCGCTATAGGGTTTCGACAGGCGGAGAAGAGCAGAGAAATAGTTGCGAGTAAGGATGTATTCGAGGCCGAAACCACCAACCAGTATTTGAAGACCTGAAGCGAAGGGACAGGCGCCTCGGGACGTGTAAAAGGCAACAACAATTAATGGAAGGTGAAGCACCACTTCACTAATGCCAATGGAAATACAGCACTGAGCAACTGAAAGGTAGGAAATCGAAGGGTTCTCTTAATAAAAGCCGTGTTTTCAGACGGTTAAACCAAGGGCCTAGATTGGCTATATCAAATCGGCTCTTTAGCCGAAGAAGGAAGCATGAGTAAACAACAGAGAATATGATCGGTTCTACACAAGATCCGCGATGACATGCAGATCTCGAGTCTAGGGCACCATGGGTCGCTCTCGGTATTTCTAGTCAAATGACATCAGCTCCCGCAGGCTATTGACTTCTCCAGCTGATCTAGAAATGCTCTCAAAGACACACTTATGACGACCAAAAAGCGAGACAGCCGGTATGGTCGCCTAATCAGGGGAAACCTTATCGGCTCAGGCATTGCGCGCCTGGTACATTTTGGAGATGCTGGAAGGAGGAGAAGGATTCAGCAGATCAATAGGGAATATTTGAAGGAATATTACCCTAACGTTTGGATTAATACTCAACGACCAATTCGCTCGACTAACAGCTCTAATGGCCAATACCAGAAAGGTATCGCTGCTGGTGTGAAAATAGACTCAGAAGAGTAAAAGCCGGTACAATGCGTATCATCCATGGGGGAAAAGCAAGCATAAACAAAAGTAATGTGCATTGTGTCAAGACAGGAAAATTATCTGCTAAATATCGCCTATTACAAACTATGGGCCGAGGAAAACTTTGTCTACTATGTCATCGGCCAAGGGTATGCTGCGTCTGGAAAACCATGTGGAAGAAGCTGAAGATTTTGGCCCGAACGGGCTTGGGCGGCAGCCAACGCCATAGCAGCGCCATGACGAACGCCGTGGAGAGCAACCTCCCTGACATGGTTCGGGATGTCATGCAAACAAACCAACAGAACGACACCCCTGGCATTGACAAATCCCGCCGCATGATCCACAGCTGATCGAAGGCTCTCTAGTTGGGCAGATAGATCTAAAAGATTCAAAGGGGAGGTGATCAGAGTCTCAGAGACAAAATTGAAAAGAAGCAGAGGGTACGACAAGTATCTCACCCGCAATTCTGGCCTTGGCCTTGGCCAACCTATCCTCCACTGAATCAACCGTAGGAGGTGATCGGCATCGAACCATGGCCAGGGCCGATTCTACGAGGGATAAACACTCAGCGAGACTCTAGCCATGTCAATCAATGGAGGCAAGCAGATCGTCATTATCAATCTGCCTCATTTGATGGCAAGGGGGTTGGCGGCAAGCCATCGACGAGGAAGGCCCTGAAGGCCGAATGGAGTCGGCCCTGTTCCCCGAGGCAGCAGAGGCATCACAGGATATACCCTCCTGACGACGAAGGCGCTGACGCGATGATGCAGACCCGATGAAGACCTTTTTAGGAAACCTCTTGCTATTCTCCATGATCTCTGACCTACGAAAAAGCAGGAACTATGCTAAGGGTGCAGAAGGTTTGAGGCAAAGTGAGTTATCCTTAGATCAACTGCCAAGGCCTGTTTATATAGCCCATGAAGGCGAAAGGATAGATTTCACCAGGGGTGTGAGGTTGGAATCAGAAACATAAATGGAATGGTACTCCGGAAGTTCAGGAGACGGATAACAAAGAAATAACAGATTCAGACTTATTGCTTCCTCAAATTACAAAAGATCTGAAAAAGATTCAGAGATTTTACCAGAGATCAGCCTATCTAGTTTATTTTGGATTGAAGGGGGTCCGAGCCCCACCAAGGCCAAAAGTCCATCACGAGGCAAGTTGACGTTGGCCCATTTCTAACGTTATGCCCAAGGAGAGAGGAAATCGCCTGCCTAAACATAAATTCAACCGATTTTTCGATAAATCAGAAAACTATGGGGAAGAAGCCTATGGTTTTCCTAGTGGGCATTCAGTGGAGTAAACAAGGGGAAGGTGTCCACACATTTTAGCCCTTGCAAACACTAGAACAACTTTGCGAGCATGGAGAGAAGACTCAGGTGATATCACAAGAATTCTCCTAACTGCAATAGCTGATCCTCTTGCTCAACAAGACGCTAGAATGAGCGACACAATCGCCCTATGCACAAGAATTCCCCTAACCGCTCAAGATCTACATAGCAAAAGGATAAAACCATGAAGGATCCAGCAGGATCGGAAACACCCGAGGAGGCGGATAGAAGTGGAACATGGCTGAATCGTTGAGTTTGCTCTCACCAAGGTCGGATAGCCATTTTTATAGCCGGCTTGGAAGGATGAATCCAAAACGCCCATGAAGCAATAATGCTCTGAAAAAGTTTTGAAGTATGGGCTCATGAGTTGATATGGACGGCGACGAATAGTAGACCCCAGGTCAAGATTCCTTGCCCGTGGCTACGGGCCTATCGGGAGCACGGACATGGTAATTTTGGAACAAAAATTCTTTTGTCCCAAAATTAGGGGGCATGTGTTTACACCGGAATTTGGAAGAAGGATCTCACAAGCTCAGGAGCTCCCAAGATCATGACAGCAGGGGATCAGTTGCGTGCAGATCGAAACCAGCTGATTCAGATGCAACGCTAGAATCAGCTTTCTTCAGATAGCGCCAGCAGATAACGACAGAGGCTATGATCGGCGCTGAGACGGGACATGCTAGACTCTACAAAAAGGGAAAGATTAGAGTCCAAGTTATCTTAAATTAGGAATGTTTTCATTATGCCAAAGATTATATTGAGTCGTACTTGAGTAGGGTTCGTTTTTAGACTCTGGGTATAAATACCAAACCCCGGCTATTGTAAAGGACATCAACCAATCAATCAAATACAAGTCAATTACTTTTTTCGGCTCCGGCCACCCCTTAGGAGTAGAAGTAGAGTAGATCTCGGCGAGTTCTTCAGTAAGTACGGCTGCATCGATCCGGTCGACCTCCACTGCTTGTTGTAAGTACCATCATGGTTTATACCTCTGTTCGTATGGCTGCATCGATCTAGTCGACCCCCACTGCGGCTCTGGTATAAGCTAGTTATCGACTCTTGCCTAATTCAAGTATGGCCTATGTGATTCTGCCTCACACCCCACTGCTTGAATTGGATCAAGGTCAAGTTATCGGCTCTATCTTAGAGTGGCAGTCTTTGGTAGATTCATTAAGTTACCGATATTGCTTATTACTTTCATTGCTTATCTAGTTACAGCAATATCACTCTACCCAATTGAGATTGATCTAGATCAACCTCATATCTTGTTTAACTCATCGTTTGCTAATCTAAAACTGATCTAATCTACATCTTAAGCGATGAGTTATGTTTTTATCGGCCGTTTTGCGTCAATCTTAATCGTGCATAGCGTGCGGTTAAGGCATGTTCGATCTTGAGTAGATCTATTGGTTAGCGAGAACCGTTTCATGGCCCGTCATCATGACCTGTGGGATTCTGCCTCTCACCCCACTATTGGCACCGTGGAGTGGGGATCGTTGGTTGATAGACCCGTTCCTGAGAAGACATGACCTTAACTGTGCGCTATGCCTGAATCGGCTGTTTAGCCGATATCTAATGCTTCCACGAACAGTTCACATCACGAGATCGTTGAAGTAGAGTTAAGTTGAAAGATGTGTTAGCCCCATGATCTTGTTATTGTGTTATGGCATGCATGATTCTGCCGCATGCCCCACTGATATTAGTAATGAGTTAGGGTCATCGAGTCTATTATTGTTTCTACGGCCTGCATGATTCTGCCTCATGCCCCACTGGTCATGGCGATAGATGAGATCTAACATGTTCGTTAGATTTATCTTTATTAAATGATTAAGTGATGTTGAATTGTTTCTTTATATAAAAATAAGTTCGGTTACTCATAATCATTGGCTCAGCATGGATCAATCATCATTGATATCTTATTGCCATTGATTAATATTCATTTAAATGATGTTTATCCTGAATGATAACCGATTCTCTTCACACGACCCCATGAGCTCTAACTGACTTATTCTCATGAATATACTGGAATCGGCTATTTAGCCGATTTCCTTTCATATCGGCTCTCACAGCCGTACATTCGGGACTGTCTGGTAACACCGGCAAGTTTGGCCCTTAATTACTGATGAACTTTCTCTTCTTGTCAATTATAGGGTCAAATTGACTGGCATGCCTCGAGAGAATTGCGCAGGATCGACCACCCCTGTGCTAAAGCTAGGCGGATCTGCTCCATCGAGCGAACCCTTCCGGCTTGCTGCGTGTGTCCTCGGCACAGGACGAAATTCTATGTCGACAACCGCGGCGACGTCCCCCGGCACCCGTGCGCGCACTGGCGCGACGGCGTGGGCATCGGGCGGCCATGCTGGCGTCACTCGAGCCACTAAGGCCTAACTAAGGGGCCGATGATTACCTTGGGAACAAAGCGCAGCGGCTGGAGGCTTCATGGCAAACAGGGGCACCATGCCGAGCCCCCTCTCCGGCGGTGGTCCCTTCCCTGCGAAGGAGGGCACGTTCTCGTGAGTGACAGCAAAGACAGAGCAAGCAACTAAGCTAGAGAGCTCAAGGGACTACCCACGGATACCTTCGCGTTGACGGTATGGCCGGAGAAAGCCTGAGGTGAGCTGGCCGCGTGCGCGCGAGGTGGTGCGGTGGTGCATGGCGGTGGCACGGCTGTGCTAGGGACTGCTACATGGTGGTAGGGCTTAGACTATGGTGAGCATGGTGACGCCCAACTGGAGGAGAGGCTAGTAGAGCAAGGAATTGGACCGGGATACCTTGGTCGCATGGTTAGCCGATGGCGCAGACTGCCCCGGTCTTAAGGACCCGATGGCACGGCATTTCAAAATTGGGGCACAGCACGAGGACATAGGCAGTGATGTGGTGATGGTTCGTGGCTAGTTACCCAACGGAGCTGAGGCAGCGACGAATTTGATTAGATTGCTACGGTCATGGCGAATTGAATGAAGGAGGTCCCGTCGGTCATGGCTACAGCGGAGGCAGGGGGTCCTAGCGTGGCTTGGCTCAGTCCGGCTATGGATGTCAACACAACAAACAAACACACACCACGATGGGGGACAGCGGGACGTGCTCTAGGCGACTGTCCGCACGGCTAAGGCTGCAAGCCGACGAGGCTCGGCATGGCGTCGCAGCGGGCAGCGCCAGACAAGAAAAACACAGTGCGAGTGACGCGGAGGTGATGGTGGCGCAGGCTATCGTCCTTCACACGAGCAGCCAAGGCGAGTCAGCGGAGCAGTGCTGTGCGTGACCGGTGGCGTGTAGCACAGGACTCGGCTCGCCTCCAGCCAAAGCAGGGCAGGGCATGGCTCAGCAGAGCTTGGTCGGCGGCCCGGGCGCAGCGCGTCAGCCATGGTGCCGTGACCCACGCTCCAATGAGTGCCAACAGGCGGACAAGGCAGCCGTGCCAAGACCCTATGCGCGTGTGCCTTCATAGTGGCAGTGCGGATGCGGTCGGCGCATCGGCGCACACGCATTTGGGCGAGCCAGCAGCGGCGGACACGGCCAGCAGCGGCGATGGCTGCGGGCAGCGCACGGTGGCAGACGGCCTTGGCACGCAGCGCAAGGCCGCACGCGTGCATAGGCACAGCGGTGGGGCGCAGCTGGCGTGGCAGTGCGCTGGCAAGCCAGCAGCGGTGCCAGGCCAAGTTGTGACCGCACCCAGAGCTTAGGCCATGTGCCATGCACGCTTTTTAAAGTAGTTAGAAAACTTGTACGCAATGCTCCAAACGCCAAACTAATTGTTCGATGCGCAAGATGGTACATCAAGCTATCCACAGAAGTCATGACATCGCACAACCTCCTAAGCCGATCGCTCTACACACATGGTCAGAAACGACTTCGTCGACACTTTTTAAAACTTACACGGAACGACGTCGGTTCGAACGATTTCGCGTCGAAACCCAAATCCGACCTACGGGATGTACTAGCGAGTTATCCTTGTCCTCGACCGCACCTGTTTCATCGCCGTTCGCAAAACGTTTTGTACATTTTTGTTCGACAAAATTCAATCAAGTGACATGACGCATAACATTGTTTCACGTTTCGCATAAATGTTTCAAGTGTCTAACATTGATTTATAATTTATGTTGTATACATATGCACATAAATATGATGCTCATGTGATGTTTAGCAAGAACAATACAATATAACACCGAGGGTGTTACACTTATGTGGCAGCCTCGGGAGGTTTGTAACCATCTCTTGAAGCTTGTAAACTCACCCCTCATATCAAGAGTTAAGTCTCTTGACTTGAGAACGAGGAAGGGTTGGAAAGCCCTAAGCCTTAGTGGCTAACCTCAACAACGTGGAGGTAGGCAAGCCTTGGTGGCGAGCTGAACCACGGGATAAATTATTGTGTCACTTGTGCTTGATTTACATTACTTGCATTTCATATTGTTGGTTGAGGTGATTTCTAGGGTTTCTAGTCGATCTACTTGTGTGTAGTGTTCCTACAACTTCTAGCTCTTGATCTGTGACTATCATACCTACAGTAGGCTGAGAAATTTCTCCGATCTAAGTTTCCGTTCACTGATTTTGAACTGTGACTCGAAGTTGTTTGCAGGTGCGGCAGTGCCGCTGTTCTGGTCCGGCAGTGCCGCCCTCCAGAGCAGCAGTGCCGCAGGGTGAATTTGATAAAAGTTTGAGTGTTTATTTTGACAGGCCTATTCACCCCCCCCCCTCTAGGCCAACCAGAGATCCTACACCTTCGATCCGTCACAGAAGGTACAACCGACGACCACCAAGCTCACCAGATGTGGCCACCGTGGCGCAGGGACGGCGGGAGGGGGGCAGGGAAGAATGCGTCGTCGACGAGGGGGGGGGGGATGAAATGAGCGAAGGGGATAGGGAGGGCGGGCGTGGCGTGGCGTAATGAACAAAACAGGCAGGGGCAGCGATGACATTTTACCTACGCCTGCTGACTGGGCGCCAGCGTGTCGGGCTGGCATGGCTTGCCACATGCGCAAATGTGGTAAACCCAGAACTCAAACTTCTCTCATCTGGCAAAGTTATTAGTGTCATTCTAAGAGTGACAATCAGATGAGCGCCACTCGTAATAATGGTAAAAATGTAATGGTCTTACTTATCTGAATCCTTCAGTTCAGCTAAAGGCCGAAAGAAAGGATTACTATCACCTCCGGTCATTGACTCATTGGTCATATAATATTAACAACTACAAACAACAATAACTTCAAATTGTTTAGTTTAAAATATGTTGGTTATATACGCGCAGAATTGTATTGAAAATACTCACAAAATCTCATAAATTCAAATGTTCCTAAGAAAATATTCTAAAAAAAGCATACAAAGTCAAATACAAGTATTTTTGAAGTAATTTATGCTCATGTTTTGCCAAATATTTTCTTGATACGATTTGATTTGGTGTGGTCTTTGAGGTCACAATTTGACCACTAATTTTCCTTATTATATATGGCAAATTGTCCGTGCATTATAACGGAATGTATAACTTGTTCCGAGGTTACCTGCACTATTTTCAGCTCAGAAATTTATTCAACGATCAAATTATATGTTTCAATATGTTTTGAAATCGAACTCTGACCATCGCTGGACGCTCTGTGTTATAACTTGTATGAGCATGGGACATCAGTTCGGATCACATACAAGACATGGAGAGATATGAGGGCATTGTGGTAAGTAAAAAACGGATGAAAGAATCCCTTCTCTTTTTAGGGTCTATTTGAATCTCATCCTCACAGTGAGATTATGGATTCTAGATATTCCATGTAGAATCTAGATTTTTAATAAAAAAATAAGGCTTGGATCTCACAGTGTTATAACAAAGGCTTGGATGATTATTGTCTTTATATAGTAAAGAACACCAAATCATACTCCCTCCGTTCCAAATTATAAGTCGCTCTGACTTTTTTGGTACATCCATTTTGCTATGCATCTTGATATAATAATATGTTTAGATACATAATAAAATGGATGAACTAAAAAAATCAAAGCGACTTATAATTTGGAACATAAGGAATAGGTTTCAAGTAGATAGTTGAATTCTAAAATCTCATTCTAAAAATCTAAGTGTTTATATCTTATTCTCATTTTTCTTAAGAGATCCAAACATGACCTTCATATTAAATAGTAAACGTGTCCGTTCGTTCCAACGAAACATATACGTTGTTGTGCTATTGTGCGGTTACCTAGCTCAGTAATTTATGGAACGGTTGTGTTATTTATTCTAAAACATATTGGAATCAGACTCCATACCATCACTGCACATACAAACGTGCACAAGGAGACTCCATACCATAACACGTATGAGTGCATGTAGTGAGTCAGGGTCATAGATGAGACAAGGAGAGATACGAGGGGATTATGAGAAATAAAAAAGACAGACGAAAGAATCACTTCATATTTTTAACATTACATATATAGTAGAGATATAGCGAACATGCTCGCGCACTGCAATAGGATGTACAACATGTTGCACGTTTACTTGGACAACTTGATGCTTCAAGCATTAGTCAACAGTCGTGTCATCCGTTTCAATTCGCCTTGGAATGGTACTCCGTACCATGTGCACTGCATGCACTAACTCGTACAAGCACGAGTTGTCTTAGGATTGAACTCTGCACAGTGATCACGTCATCTGTTATAATCTGTCTTGAAATCGAATTTCATGTAGTGCATATATGTGTTCTCCTCATGTGTACGAGTTCTCCTAGAATCGGACTCCGACTCATGTCTAGATACACAGCTTTCACTCTATAGTACGTCTATACAAATACAAGCTGAGAGAGAGTGAAGGATGAAAATGTACCATACTTCAACACTAGTAAAGTCCCCTAGGTTGCTACGGGTGAATGCCTTAAACTTGTCAACTGTTGTTTTGTTATTGCAAATAATTTGCATACTTTAGATGTTCCATTTATGTTTTTACTACAAAAGATATTATGATTAGAAGATATATAATAGTACAACACATATAACAATCGCTCATGAATATGAAAAAACTCAGGATCCATAAAAGTGCAAGGTATAGGCTCGGTTGAATCTTTGTACAAAATTTGGGATTTTGTGGGTTACTCTCTGTCCCTCTTGGTTTTATTGAATTGGAATCCCCATCCTTGCCGAAGATATTTGTAGCACTTTGTTACTATAAACTTCTCATAAAATTAGAGTAATCGTTGGTCAAAGATAAAAAGTTTAAATTTAAAACAGAAGCATGCCTTATATTTCGAACGTAGTACTGTAGTAGGGAGTAAGAAGTGTACGACCTGCTCAAAATGGAGCTCAGCTCGTCCAATCTTGCATGGACATTCTTAGGATAGTGAGGCACGTTCAAGGACGAGTGTGCGTACGTATAAATGTTTGTAGTAGTTTCACTAAAAATGTTTCAAATTACTCGCTTCGTCCCTATATAAATCAATTTCTAGATTTTGTTTACGTCAAACTTTTTTACATTTGACTAAATTTATTATTGTAGAAAAAAAAACATAAATGTTTAAGACTCACGCTGTAGAAATATAATTTAGTGTCATAGACAATCATGTTATTTTCTATAGATTTGATCAAACTTGAAAAAACAATTGACATTTAGTTTATTTAGGGAACAAGGTAGTATTACGTTGCCAGTGAGATTGTTGAACTTTTCGATTCCCAATCTCCGCAATGGTTGGCTATAATACACTTCCCTTGCGCACATGACTAGGCCGACGAGTTCTCCCGATTGTAATACTTCACGACTGGCTTTGCACTTAATCAACGCGGCAACAGCCAATAGCGGCTTTGCGCTGAATCAACTCTGCAACATCTAGTAGCTTCATGTCACAAGCCCGTCGCGTATTGATTGGCTACTGCTCAAGCAGTACAATCATTCACACACTTCATGAAAATTCAATCAACAAATGTCAAACAAATAAGAAGTCAAATACAATAGAACCCAAATAAGAAGAGCCTTTTACTTATGTGCTATTATGAAAGATGGTCCTGGCCTATTGGCCATTAAAAAGCTCGAACGTGAAAGCATCTAGACCCCTAGTTGGGTTTCGGTGATTAATGACAACACGAGATTATTATAACTAACATGTGTTTTGCAGAGGCAATTAAGTTAGGTCATAGTAATGGAAATTGATTGGGCAATCATGGTGGTCATGCCCCTGACGATGGAAATCGTTTCGGTTTTCAAATAATGGACGACAAGGTTAATGATGGACTAGCTTTAAGTGTCATTTGATATTGAAGAGACACTTAGAGTAGTTTATGACTTTATTTTTCCTTTGGACGTACTATTATCAAATCTAGCACTAGGTAGCTCCAGAGTAGCCCTAAGATCAATTGAAGCAAATTTCATTCACATATGATTTCGAGTTGGAAGTGAATGGAGGGTCAAATGACTAATCGGACGCTGGTCTGGTTGTGACCGGACGCTGAAGGGTGAGTCAGGTCAGTTCATTTGATCAAATGGAGCCGTCTGGTTGCGACCGGACGTTGAGTGAAAAGTGACCGGACGCTAGGTGCCTGCATCCGGTCATCTCCAGAGAGGTTCCAGAGAGGGAGATTCCTGATCGGACGCGTCCGGTCAGTGCGGATCGGACGCTGGTCAGGATCTGGTAACTGACCGGCCGCTGAACAGCGAAGTGACCGGACTCTGGGTGCCAGCGTCCAGTCAACATCAGTAAGGTTCCAGAGAGCAGTTTTCGTGACCGGACGCGTCCGGTTAGTGATGACCGGACGTAGATCAGAGTCCGGTCAGAACTTAACGGCTCTTTCTGACATAGTGGCGGGGATAACTGACCGGAGCGTCCGGTCACCCTGCAGAGTGATGACTCAGCCTCCAAACGTTATGTTTTGAATGAGGGGGTCTAAATACTTACTCCACTCGTCCAAGGGATGTCTCTTGCCCATTTGTTCAGTTGAGAAACACCCTTGAGAGTGTAAAGGGGAGCAAGAACCTAGTGAGGTGATTGAGATTTGAGAATCCAAGATTAAGGCCTCATTAGTGCAAGGAAAGTAACAAGTGTGCATCCACCCTTCTCATTAGGCTTGTTGTGGTCAAGTGAGAGTTTGTGCTTGTTACTCTTGGTGATCGCCATCACCTTGACGGCTTGGTGTTGATTGAAAGTTTGGTGATCATCCGACGAAGCTTGTGGATGACCCAACTCAAGTTGTGAGCGGTTGTGGGCGATTCACCACAACGGAGTGTCAAAGAATCAGCCCGTAGAGAGCACTTGATCCTTGCGCGGATCAAGGGGGAGCTACACCCTTGCGCGGGTGCTCCAACGAGGACTAGTGGAGAGTGACGACTCTCCGATACCTCGGCAAAACATCGTCGCGTTCCTTCTCCTCTCTTTACTTTAAGCATTTACATTTGAGCAATTCATTTCTTGTCTTTACATTCTTATAATTGCCATGCTAGAAGTAGGATTGGAACCTAGGGTGCAAAACTTTTATGCGGTAGAACAATAGTAACACATTATAGGCACAAGGGGTGAAGTGGGCTAAGTGTAGGGTTTAATTATTGCAAAGAATTTTAGAATTAGCCCAATTCACCCCTCCTCTTGGGCATCTTGATCCTTTCAGAATGCACCTGGGCATCTTGATCCTTTCAGAACGCACCTTGATGCCATGATGCTAAACTTTCTTGCCTTCCATGCCATTCCGTCCACTTTTACCTCTAACGATGTCAAACAGACAGATAAAATGACCATGTTGCCCTACAGTGGAGCCCGTTTGTCAGTCACCCAAACCTTCCTCTTTTTTCTTCTCTTCCGTGTAGCAGCGCCGCCCCGACCGAATCGATGGCGCCCGAGAGCCTGACGCAATGCTGGGGGCATCCCCGGCCAACACGACCAGCGCCCCAGCCACCGCTACCAATATGCGGGCGAGCTCTGCCCCGACCGCCGTGAGCGAACTCCACCTCGGCACACGGCGGCGAAGCTGCTGCCACCGCGCGACCGCTCCTGCAACTTGATGAGGCCCTTGAGCGTCGTTCTGGAAGGTGGGCGAGCTAGACGCAGACGAGGTTGCCGTTCCTTGGCGTACACCGCGGCCGCACACGACGTCATCGTCTGGGCCTGGGTGTCATCCGCAGCCTGGGCTTTATCCATGGCGGCGAAGAGCTCCCCCTGCGTAGCAAGTGTGGCGCCTGAAAGGATCAAGATGCCCAAGAGGGGGGGTGAATTAGGCTAATTCTAAATATCTTTGCAATAATTAAACTCTACGGTTAGCCCAATTAACCCCTTGTGCCTAGAAAGTGTTTCTATTAGTCTAACGCACAAAAGTTTAGCACCATAAGTTCCAATCCTACTCTAGCATGGCAATTCTAGGAATGTAAATGACAAGAATTGAATTGCTCAAAGTAAATGCTCAAAGTAAAGAGAGAAGGAGGAACGCGACGATGTTTTGCCGAGGTATCGGAAAGTCGCCACTCTCCACTAGTCCTCGTTGGAGCACCCGCGCAAGGGTGTAGCTCCCCCTTGATCCGTGCAAGGATCAACTGCTCTCTACGGGTTGATTCTTCGACACTCCGTCGCGGTGAATCACCCACAACCGCTCACAACTTGAGTTGGGCCATCCACAAGATCTCCGGATGATCACCAAGCTCCCAATCACCACCAAACCGTCTAGGTGATGGCGATCACCAAGAGTAACAAGCACGAACTCACTTGACCACGACAAGCCTATGAGAAGGGTGGATGCACACTTTGCTACTCTTGATCTCACTAATGACGGCTCTCTTTGGGATTCTCAAATCTCAATCACCTCACTAGGACCTTACTCTTCTCGGCACTCTCTAAGGTGTTTCTCAGCTGTTGGAATGAGCAAAAGTACCCCCACACACGAGTGGAGGTTGTATTTATAACACCGGCTGAAAAACGAACCGTTATGTGCCTCTGCGGGGTGACCGGACGCTCCGGTCAGTTCTCCCCGAACTCTAGTGTTTAAAGTGTGACCGGACGCGTCCGGTCGTGATTTTCCCTCTCTAAAACCTTACTGGAGTCGACCGGACACTGGCCCTCAGCGTCCGGTCACTTCACCTCTCAGCGTTCGGTCGCGCCAGACGATTTCACCTTGGTCAAATGAACTGACCGGACTCTGCGCCAGCGTCCGGTCAACCCGAAACCAGCATCCGATCAGTATTTGACCCTCCATTCACTTCCAACTCTCGATCATACGTGAATGAAGTTTGCTCCATTGGATCTAAGAGCTATTTTGGAGCTACCTAGTGCTAGTTTTAACAAGTGTGCACCACACCTAACTCACTAGACTCACCTAGGTCAAGCTACCCGTCCATACCCCCTTAATAGTACGGCCAAAGGAAAAACAAAGTCCTAAACTACTCTAAGTGTCTCTTCAACTTCAAATGACACTTAGAACTAGTCCATCATTAACCTTGTCGTCCATCCTTTGAAAACCGAAACGATTTCCATCGTAGGGGCATGACCACCATGATTGCCCAATCGATCTCCATTACCATGACCTAACTTAATTGCCTCTGCAAAACACACGTTAGTCATAGTAATAACGTATTATCATTAATCACCGAAACCCAACTAGGGGCCTAGATGCTTTCAGCGCCCGCCACCCGCGTCCGCGGCGTCGCCACCTGCGCAAGTGGACGCCCCGCCGTGCTTTGGAAGCCACTGCGAGTATCGGTCGAGCCCATGTCTGCCCTGCCTTGCAATACTCGGCTATAAAAGCCAGAACGCGTCTGCCATGGCCACCCTCTGGATCTTTCAAAATTTGCCACGAGCGAGCCTTCTCGTTTCGATTCCTTGTAGGAATGAGTGATTAAGGTTGAAAGCTAGCCCCTAGAAGCAATCCCGTCGAGAACGATCAAGGGTGGTAGTTGTATTGGCTGATCCCGTCGCCGCTATCCGCCATGGTCGCAAAACCAAGAACGTGAGTGGCCAGATTTTTCCATTCCTCACTTGGTCATCGTCTCAGTATCCCTGACGCAGGAGGCTCCACTGGCAGAGGCGACGCATGGCCGCGCCAGCCACGCCACCCGCGCGCATGGTTGCGCCCTGCCCCGTTGAAGCGACCGGATTTCCGCGAAGGGAAATCCACAGAGTCGAAGTGTATTATGACCTTTGTAGATCATATTACCCAAATTCCAGTCGAATACCACATCCATACAACGATAATATTAGAGTACAAATAGTGCAAAATTACATAAATTATTACATCGCCGCATTGGCGGAATCAAAGGTAGCATTCATTCAGAACAGCTTGAAGATAAGATCGCCAAACTTGAGCGTAGGAACAAACACCTCAACCGTCAAACTCCTCTGAGCTATACTCCTCAGCAGAACCTGTGTGCCAAAATTTATCAGTACGATTTGTACTAGCCACTCCCACCCTATGAGCATTGCTTTGTGGAAATTGGATGCAAGTTGGATATAATCAAAAGGAACCTCTAAGGCTGGGGTTTTCTATGTATTAGCATATCAAGTATATAATAGTATAGTCAAGTTTTAACACCATTCCCACACACATTTCACCCCATTTCCGTCTAGAGCCATGTTTCGATCCTGGGATCGATATACCACCATCTCCATATCATCACCATACCACCACCATACCAGCGCTCAGTCAACATGCCAACTCCCTCTTGGCACTGTCTCATGGCCCGTAGCCCCTGGCTACGACCGACACTCTCTCACGGGGGAAGAAGAGAAGGACTCATCTCATTATCTAGTTTAAGCGAAACCCAGGAAAGGTCCATAGCCGACAAGTCGGCATATGTATCGATCGATCAACCATACACTCTGCAGAGGTTTTACATAGCCACAAGATCTGCCTTCTTCGCTGATCGTCGTCAACTGGGCTGATTCCGGCCGCTTGCTAGCCTAGGATAATGCCACTCTACCATTCAGCCCTGGTTCACCCCAAGTCTAGTCTGGGGTGGCTAAAACTGTGAGTCATGAGCTGGGTCCACATGGTCTCCATGAAGTCTCGGAAGGGTGTGGGGAAAATCCTCTGCGCCCCGTACCTCCTTACACTGTCCGCTATCAACCTAGCAGTAGCGGCAATATCCTACCAAGTAGTCCGGCCGTCCTGCACCATATAGGACGAGTGGTACGTAAGGCTTCCCGGTGAGTCTGAGTACTAGTAAGTCCTTAGGGATGACCAAGCCAGAATGTCTTCATCAGGGTTTCCATTTACCGTGCCACCACAGCACCTCCACCCCGGGCTCCTCCCATCACAGGTTCACACCCAGGGCCACCTCATATACCGTTTACCCACCATAGGTATCCATTCCAGGGGTGCCCAGGTAGCACCTCACGGCAAGACTTGCCCCAGGCTCGTCGTATACTCCAACTTGGTCGACACAACCCTTACCCTCCACACACCCAAGTCACACACGCAGCACTCTCCCCATAGTCCAGATAACATCAGTTTCCACCACGCATCAATGTAATACAAGCGTAGTAGAAGTATAAGCAATGAATATAGCAACAAGCGTGTGTCTAGCCTAATAGCAGGGTAAGCTAGGGTAAGGTTGTGTCAAGGTAAAGGCCATCAAGTAAGCATACTACCATGCAAGTCCTATCATAGTGTGACTATAACAATAAAGTAAAGCAATAGCAGCTCTATATTAGCCATGCGTAATAGATGCTACGAGATTGGGTGGGATGTGGCACCTTTAGTGAAGTCGTCCCCGTACTCCTCACGGTACTCACGATCCTCGTCCGTCTGGTTCTCCTCCGAGTCTGCAAACGGTCGCATTATAGTCGCGTTAGCGACGTCTATAGAATAGCACAAAGAGCAATGAAAATTCAAAAGAGCCAAATGCACTCAAGCATGGGTTCATTGCGTAGAGCTCGATTCTAGATGAATTTTGGTCCTGGTCTTGTATTTTTCTGAGTTCGTATGAATTAGTTATGAATTTCCGAAGTTTAAATCATTTCCGAAAATGGAAAAGGCTGAATTAATCCTGGGCTGACACGTGTCACACTATGACTGGTCCACGTGGCATGCTGACGCCAGCATGATGTCAGCATGGCGTCATCATCTCGGTTCCGAGCTGACAGGTGGGGTCCCGCTGATGTCATCATGACGTCATCCTGACGTCATCTACGTCATCAGGTACTGACAGGTGGGACCAGGGCTCTTGGGTCACTGACATGTGGCCTCGGTCAACGGTCAACGTTGACCGGTCAATGGTCAATACAGGCCGGGCCCAAACTGGGCCGGTTGGGCCTGGGCTTTGGCCTGCCACGTGGCGCGCGCTGGTGCGGCCACGTCGTCTTACTGGGCCACTAACGGACCGTGATCCATGGGCGCAGGTGAGGCGCGGTTCATGGTGAACCCGCCTGCGTTGGTCCATAGACCGCAGAGCCGGTCTATGAGGGACTTGGTCCACTTACTCCTTCCCAGGGTTTGGTTCACATGCACGACGTGGTCGTGGTCGGGGCTCGGCGGAGCTGCTCGCGACGTGGTCAACGTGATCGTGGTCGGCGTGATTGTGGTCGACGTGATCGTGGTCGACGTGATCATGGTCGGCGTGATTGTGGTCGACGTGATCGTGGTCGACGAGGGGAAAATCCCCTCCTCTTCCCCGACGGGGCTCCCGCCGGCGATGAGGTCACCGGCGAGCCTCTCGGGCAGTACTGGTGCGCGATTAAGGTAGGCAAAGGCGTCGCCAAGCCTCGGCGAGTGCAGCGGTGGGGTCAAGGTGGCGGCTAGGGCTTCCTAGGGCTCTGGCCGCGGTGAACGGCAGCGTGGGTTCGTCGACGTGCATGGACAGGGCTGCAGTGGTAGCGAGAACCCAGTTGGAGGAGCGTGTGAGCTCCACTGTGCTTCTACGGCCACGGTGGGCGTGTTGAAGGAGCTCCTGGTGCTCCCAGTGGCTCCGGCCACGGTGGTGGGGGCAAAACAGAGGCGGTGGCGCTTCCGACGAGGTGCTGTGCGGCAGCGCAGGGCTCCGGTGGGCTTCTTCCTCGGCTAAGGTGAGCGTGGTGTGTCTCTCGTCATGGCGAATCCAGTCGAGGTGTCAACGTCGCTTTTACCGCAACGTAGAGGACACGGTGGTCTCGCCATGGTTGTGCTCTCGGCCATGGTGAGTGTGCCCGTGCATGTGAGCTCCTGCTCCGATGTACAACGTCATGGCTGGGGTCCTCCTTTTGGCTGATGGCAGCGCGCACGACGCGTCCTGGGTCTCAGCAAACGTGGCCATGGCGGTCTCCCTAGCTAACCAGTTGGGCTAGGCCGAAGCTCGAAGCTTCAGCAAGGTTTCGATCATGGCGGTGCACGTTCCATTTGGCTAGAGAGGTGGTCTCAGCAAGAAGGCTCACCGCAGGGTTCGTGGCGGTAGGATGGCGGTGCAGTGGCGAGGCGAGGCCGTGATGAGGCGATGCAGTGCCGTGCCGAGCAGCTTACGTCGCTGTAGCTGATCGGGGCGGCGCTCCTGGCTCCGGCGAGGTCCTCCCCGCAGCGGCTTCCTTCTCCTCCTTGCTTCTCCCTCCTCCCTCTCTCTCGGCTTGACGCTGTGTGGTGCTGTGCCACCAGCGGCGGCGACGAACAGGCTGAGGGTTAGGGCTCACGGACGTTGGCTTTTATAGCCGAGCTCCAAGGGCTCCAATGGCGGACGTCGATCGGGCGGTGGTGATGCGTGCGGCGCATCCGACGGCTCGCGTGCGGTAGCGTAAGCGCGACGCAAGGGGGAACAAGGTCATGCGATTTGCGTGTCCCCGGGCCCGCGCCTGCTCCGCGGTTGGCTCCCGATCGAGGGAGAGGTTGGCGTGGGGAGGAAGAAGACCCTGTTGCTGTGCGGCTGTCAGAGGGGGCCCATTTGTCAGCTTGTCCTGATGCGACGGCGTGCAGTGCGTGACGGCTGACGGGCGGGTCCGGCTCGTCAGCGGCTTGTGCGCGCGCGGGCGGTAGGGTGATGCTGGGCCGGCTTCGTGGGCCGCGTGCGCGAGTGGGAGGGCAGGCGGCTGGCCGGGCCGGTCGAGGCAAGCTGGGCTGCCGCTGCTCCCTCTTCTTTCCTTTCTCTTTTATTTGTTGCCCATTTGGTTAGGGTTTATCATAAATATTAAGCAAGTTAGTTAAACATCACATAAGACAAAAGAATCCAAATCACAAGTGGGTTTAAGGATGCATGCATAATTTATTTATTTAGGAATTTAATTACACATGTGGCATAAAACCAAACAATGCTTATGATTTTTACCTAGTTGGGTCACATCCAATCCAAAACTAGGGTTGGGCTTCTACATGTGTCACTCAACATCACATAGGGCTAAAACAAAAATTTTGTAGTTGTGATTTTTTGTGTGGATTTTTGGGTTGTTACACCCGTCTTCCTGCGCGTAGCCGCGCCCTACCCCTCCAGCCACGCCGCCCGCGCGCACGACGTTTAGCGAGGCGCGGTGGGCCCAAGGTGGCGAGCGCGGCCGTCCTCCAGGACGCGGCGTGGCCGACCCCAGGCACGGCGTAGCCGGCCCCCAGGCGTGGCTCGCGGCCAGCTCGGGGGCGGCGTGCGGCCGTCGTCCCGCAGGGCGCGGCGCGGCTCTCAACCGGCCCCGAGAACGGTGAGCACGCGCTCGTGGTGGCACTAGAGCACACGACGTGAGATGCAAGCAAGGCGGGCGTCCAAGGACAGGGCTCGTGCTAGCGACTGGCGCGCGAGCAGGGGTGCGCTCAAACGGCGAGCACCTCCGGTTCGACAACGTGAGCGAGGGCGAGGAGACGGACATGGAGACCGACCCATCCTCG
Organism: Miscanthus floridulus; assembly: GCF_019320115.1. NCBI lineage: Eukaryota > Viridiplantae > Streptophyta > Magnoliopsida > Poales > Poaceae > Miscanthus > Miscanthus floridulus. The sequence continues at coordinate 14,932,420 of NC_089585.1, read as the reverse complement.
ACGCCATCCCCGTCTCCGTTGTCGTCCCATGCTCCTTCCGCGTCAACTGAAGCAACGGGCGCCAGAGGCTGCTCGTCTTGAGGAAGGTGTTGGAGTCGCTGACCGCTTGGCCCCACCCGACGAAGAGAGAAAGAGGTAGAGGATGAGGTTATGAGAGAAAGGCATTTTAGACATTTGCACTGGCTAGGCCCACGTGTCAGGGCTGGCAAATAGCAATAACCAGACGGAAGGTGGACGGAATGGCTTGGGGGGCAAAAAAAAAAAAGTGTCATGACACCAGGGTGTTTGAACTTTTTAGTGGCCTATAGGCTTGGAGCATCTTTCATAATAGCACACAGGGAAAAGGCTCAAATAAGAAGCCTCAGCCACGAAAATACCAATCCTGGTTCGCCATCAGCATGCCCACTCGACCGATATGTCTGATCGGTGCAAGGAATGGGTACTTAGAGAAAAAGTTGTCAAACACCTCCAGGTCAATTAACCAAAGGCACGAGCTCGGGCCTCACAGGGCATATGAAGAACCAATTCACACAATCTGCTCTTCTATTTATATATAAAACACAAAACGTCATATCGTGTTGCTGAGGATGATGAGATAGGGCAGCCTTGATCCAAGAATACGCTCTTTACCAAAATAAGCTACAAGTCACCATCTATATGAAGCCAGATGTTTGTGGCAACCTAAGCTAAGTACATCCTACAGTCTAAGTTAAAACCCCTACATCCATTCAAACAAAAATGGATGTCGAACATTCTATGAATGTTGGTTGATATGTCGTCTAATATACACGAAATCTAATAAACCTATCACAGAACAAAACCGCCCTACCTGTTCTTCACAGCAAAATCCAAAGCTTACAGGAGTGATCCACCGGCTGAGGTACCATGTGGAATGTAAGCATTAGATTAATAACAAAGAGAAAACGAAGAAATATAAGCAATCATAACGGTTCGGCACTCACCTGAAATAACATCACAAACCTACCAGCATTTGGAGCTTATATCCATCTGCCTCTATGCAAAAATTCATACAACATAGATCAATCACTTTTGGACAAACATAAGTCCGACCAAGACTGGTGTATGACAATTTAACATAAGTCCAATAAGGAAAGCAGACAACCTACCTTATGCGCCTGTATGAGTACAAATCCGTAGAACAGGAATAGAAATGGTTTCTCACAGACGAAAATCACAGTAACAATATTAGTTGTTTTCAGTATGGCCGTGAACGCGAACCACCACCCTGGTTTCTATTGGGTCCATGGCCCCCGCCATCTCTGTTATTATCCCTGCGTCCACCACCACCATAGCCACCACCACGGCCACCACTGCACACATCACACAGTCCAAATTACATAAAAGGGGCATCCACATGAATCATGATTTAGCACACAAATTTGAAGCGCTTCCTTTTCCGCTTGTGTAATAACCTTGATGAAATCACTCATGGTTCACAGATGACAAACAAACATAATTTCAATTTGTAAACATTAGCACATGACAACATAGCACACAAAAATGTAATTACTTCGTCTGTTGAAACATTCTAACTATTTTCCCTCCCATCAATGAATTTTTAATAATATATGGTATTGCAATCAGCACAAATATTACTTTGTTCAACTAATTAGCTTCTGTGAATAGGAGAGTTCAAGCCAACAAAAGCTGAAAACGTAACCATTCACCACCCATGTATTACTTATTTAGAAGTATATCATAAAAGCGCCTGAATGAAAGCACAAATCATGACCTTTGGGCTATGTGTTTCTGATCAACCATTAGTATCTTATGTATGATAGAACAATTTACAAGCTCAGTTTGGTTGGACAATATCTATTATGAAGCTAATTCAAAGCCTAGATCAAAATGAAGTGTTAACAGTGCATGGCATATAAAAGTCGATCATGTGTTTTTGTTTCTGGTGGGAATTATCTTTTGTAGCTAAAAGTGTCATGCAAATGAAATTCCATAGACTATGGAATTCCAATACCAGTAGTACTTGATTCAATTTGATATGGCAATCCACACTTCGCATCTAGCAAATAAACAGATAAAAACTACTTACCCATGCCCATAAGAGGGTGCTGCTCTGGGTGCTGATTTCTCAGCCATCACAACGCTGATTTTGTAGCCTCTCATGTCATAATCTAGAACAGAATAGATGCATTAGAAACTGAACTGGACCATGCATTGGAGAAATTGATATCACTAACATTGAAAACTCGACAGAAATCTTACTATTGTAAAATCCACCAGCTGAGTGAGCAGCAGAAGGATCTTCATAAGCAAGGCAAGCATCTCCTTTGGCTTTTCCAGAGTCATCAGTATATATTTTTATGTTCCAGGGCCACTGATCTTTGTAACCACGTTTTTGCTTGATCCTTCCAACCTTTTTAAAAAAAAAATAGCCGCAAGCATTGCAGAATCATCCGATGCAAAGATAACACGAAGATGAACGGCAACACATTAAATAAATGAATTGGTTTGAACAGCATGATAGCGCATGCAAAAACAAGATGAAACTCTAAAAAAAGTGATGATTGATAATAAGAATCTAAAAATGAAACTCTAAAAAAGTGTTAGTTAATCACAGACTCAACATAATGTGAAACCAACTGTACAATATTAAATATAGAAAGGCGAGAAAAATCAGTTCCATACAGATATCCTAAACAAATAAGCTAAAATTCTTAGAAGCATAATAACAACCAAGGATGCAGTGAAACACTAGATTTGATGTAAGCCATAACATTTTCCATCACCAGAAGTCACATTAGAAGATTGCATGAATATAATTACATAGAATAATTAGTTAACTACTAAAGGTTGTTCTACCTATTCAGCAGTAGAAATTTTGGCTATAAAATGCACAATTATAGTGAGCACAATTACTGGCATACAAATCTAACTAGCAAACTAGTAAAAGAGAAGTAACGAATTCTGTTACAGAATTATGAAATATATATACCATTAGAGAAAATGATAATCTTGTAAAGCATACAATTACTATCGCACAAAAGGAAGTGATGTAAATTGAATTATACCTGGCCGATTCCTCCAAATAGCTCCTGTAATTCCTCAACAGTGACATCAGGAGGCAAATTTGAGATGTAAATCCTTGCATTGTCACATGTCTCGTCACAATTTTCATCACACTGCTTAACTTTTCCAGCTGGTTCAGGGTCAGCACTACCAGTATAACCGCCGCCGCCACCGCCGCCATGATAAGGTGGCGGTGCACCCCCAGATCCTCCACCCCCAGGCATGGACCGACCACCATATCCACCATCATATGTAGGAGGCAGACCCCCTTGCCCCCCTGGGGCACCACCATATTGGTGTGGAGGCGGGGCACCATAGCTTGGTGGGTATGAGCCCGGGCCACCACTGTAGCTATTAGGAGGCGGCACTGCAGAATCTGAACCATAAGCATTGTTGCCTCCATAGGAGCTAGGAGGCGCTGCATAGTCACCCACAGGACCACCATAGGAAGGACCTTGCGGAGGAGCTTGTCCATAGCCACCAGCATTGTAGCCACCTTCACTACCCCTTTGGTTCTCCTGATCTCGTCCCCCATAGCTGCCACCTCTGCCACCACGGTCACTACCACCACTTCGATTGTATCCTCCTCTGCCTGCACCTCCACCACCACGCCCACCAGAATTGTAGTCTCCGCCATCTCTGTCGAAACCACCACCTCCTCCAGAACCATAATCATCACTGCCACGGTTGTTGTAGCCCCCACCACCTCCACCAGACCTATTATAGCCCCCACCCCCACCGCCACCACCTCCACTTGGGCAAGGTGCTCCACACTTATTGCATTCAGTCCTCCTCGCGAAGTTCACATTGCCACAACTGCATCAAGATTCGTAAATTTTTTTCAGGAAAGAGATACATCAAGAAATCAGTTATAATAAAACAATTAAGCTTTCTGCATCATGGAAGAACTAAAGCTACTACATACAAAGAAAAGAACACATATATGAAACTATACCCAAAAAAACAAACCATAACCCTTTCCTATAATCCTAATCAAATGTATACATCTATTACAGTTGTCCTGAATTGCATCTCAAAGTCAAATATCAAATAAATTTAAAAGCCATGAAACTCAGCTTGAAATTGTCATCACTAGCCATCTAGCCCCCAAATCTTTTGGAATTATAATGAAATCAAGACACCCAATGTTTCAATCCATAGAAGCTTATTAAAGTCCTGTAAATAAGACATCGCAAACAACAGGTAGCTATATACCATCCAGCTACATGGATGCAAATCAAGCTAAAGGAACAGGGAGCTAGGTCCTGCACACCATGCCGCATGCAAATCATTATCCGACAGCATAATGATTCAATCACCCAAACAGCGCAAAAAAACATCTCGAAACAGTTTTACTTGACTCGAGTCTACACGCCAGAATTCTCATCACAGTATGGAATAACACGATTCAACGAATCTAGTTCCAACAGACAATCGACGAACAAGCTATTGAAAACGCACCTTGCGTCAGGGCAAACCCAGTCGCCTTCGCGTCCAGCCCCGCGCCCGCCACCGCCTCGGCCACCTCCACCACCACCGCCACCTCGTCCTCCGCCACCGAACCCGCCGCCGCCACCGCCTCGGCCGCCTCCACCGCCACCGCCGTAGCCTCCAACACCACCACCTCCATATCCTCCTCCCGCGCCGCCACCTCCATACCCTCCTCCACCGCCTCCGCGCCCACGGCCGCCGCCGCTGCCGCCACCTGCACAAGCACGAATCGCTCAGAATCAGATCAGATCCAGGGAGACAGACACACGCACGCAGGTCGGGGGATCCAAACGCGACCTCGGCCGCCGTAGCCTCCGCCGCCGCCGCCGCCGCCGCCGCCGCGGTAGTCGTCGGATCCGTAAGACCCTGACATGGGCTCAGGTCGCGCCTAGGCCTAGGGTTTGGGACCGTTCGAGAAGACAGGGCGGAATAGAGCGCTCGTGATGCGGACAGGGAGGTAGGAGTATGTGTACGTGGAGTAGGGCAAAAAGAAGCCGCGTTTCCAAGTTGCAACCGGGATAAATCGCACTGTGCTTTACAGTGGTGGGCTGTTATAGGGCGGTTTGGGTGACCGAAACTGGGCCGATTGGCTTCTTGGAATATATATAAGCCCAGTATCACTATGTATTTTGGGCTTTGTTGAGCCTGCGGCAGTTGCATCGCTCGTATATGCTCCTGTTTTTGGCCCAGCAAAAACTACCATTTGAGTGTTTTTCAGTATTTTGATTTGAGTTATTAATTTGACGGATCTACAACTTTTTTTAAACAACTACAAGAAGCTACTTTCTGCATACATGAGATGATATTTTTATATTCAAATTATATCCACAAATATAAGGGTTTCTGAGTAACCAGTCAAGGGCTAACTGAACCCGCCAATAATCGTGTCAATTGAGAATCACGAGCTGGCACGTTGATTTTAGGTAGAGGTTTGAAATGTTTTTTTCTCCCTCCTTAATTTTTTTTATCTTAAAAGTTATAGAAACTCTTAGGATATGTTTGGTTTTGAGACAAGAGGGACGAGATAAATTCATTTAGTCTTCTTAGGATATAAGATGGCATCTACTCTATGTTTGGTTGATGGAATAGTGATGTCCCTACTCTGTGTTTTTGGTTGGAGGGATATAGATGAAGTAGATACATCACTATCTGTGTTACGTTAGATATTCGTTAAGTGGGACTCACATATCATCATCTTTCACCTTTTTTCCAGCTTCTTCGACAAAGTTGCCCAACCACAGCAATCAAGGGCATCGTGCCATGGTCGAGGCTGAGCTCACTCATGTTAGGGCTGCGCTTGCTAGCGTTGGAGTCGAGCTTGCCCTCACCGAGTTCAGGCCTGCCAACGGGACGAGACAAAGAGGAAGAAACACGCGGCAACGAAAAAGAGAATGACATCGCGATGGGCCGAGCTCGTACCTCGAATTTGGAGGGACACCGAGAGACAACATCTCAGAAGAACATGTACTCCCAGGGACAGTTTCATATTCCACCTGACCCTAAATCATGTTAGGGCTGCGCCTGCTAGCGTTGGGGTCGAGCTTGCCCTCACCGAGGTCACGCCTGCCAACGGGAGGATAAAAGAGGAAGAAACACGCGACAACAAAAAAGAGAATGACATCGTGATGGGACGAGCTCGTACCTCGAATTTGGAGGGACACCTAGAGACAGCATCTCGGAAGAACATTTGCTCACAGGGATTGTTTCATATTCCACCTGCCCCTAAATCAAACAGAGGATCAATCTTGCCTCCAAACTAAACAAATGTGTGGGTAGAGGGAGTACAACCTATGAGGCCGATTTCTTGATTGTTTGCTCTAATAGTGGTAATTTTTAATTAAATTTTAGTTTTTTTAGAAAACCGTCACATAACACTTTTTTTTAATTACACTTTATTGATTTTAAAATAATAGCTACATTATCCAACAATATATAGCTAGTTTTACAATAAAGCTCGGTGGTTATTCAACTTACTTAGGTATCGTTCGTTTCTTACGGAACCGCCCGGAACGAGACCCAATCCGCCCAGATCAGAACGACCTGGAACAAAAACCCGCCCAACAAAGATTGCCGTTCGGTTAAGCTTGGCCTGGAATAGAATCCGAACCGTCTTAGACATTCTATGTGATCTACGGCCAGGTTTGCTTCCCTGTCTCTTGACATCCGGAACCAAATCACCTGGATCTCACTTGTTCCCCTCCTAGAACCGTTCCTGCTGCAGTTTCATTCCTAAGAAAACGAACGAGGCCTTAGAGACGGCTGAATACCCCGATGGAGGGTGGACCTCAATATCCAAAGTTTAGCCTACATGCTGAGCTTCGCCATTGGGCAATAAACGAGCTCCTTATATCAAAAGAAGAAGAGAAGAAGAAGAAAATTAAAAGCCCTTGCAATTCGCATATACGTAGTTCTCACCGGATGTTCGTTAGATAAGCGTGGCCTCAACACACACGGGTCGCACAATCTCTGAAAATACTATACGGATCTCGTCTCATCATTACACGCCGGCAAAGAATGTTCTTTGTGTCTGAACTCTTTTGTATGGACCAATCATTATCACTACAGTACTCGTTTCAACGTGACGAAATCCCCTGAGCCATGGATCGAAACAAAACAAACTGGCCTTCACGTAGCGCAATGCCGACAAGGGCACAAGGCGATCACGACTCGTCCCCCACGCCCTACATGGCCGCACGTCTGCGCCATTTTTTTTAACACGCTGACGGCTGACCCTCACCCTGTCACGTGTATATAAACCGTGCTCCTCCCGCCATTTCCACACAACCAGAGCTCAAGCCGTCTCCATCGATCTCCTCCTCCGAGCGATCGACACGCTCCCCGCCAAGCAGCGATGGCGGCATTCCTCCCCATCGCCGTCCTCCTGTCCCTCCTCGTCACCGGCGCCACGGCCGGCGGCTACGGCAGTCAGACACCTAGCCCCTCGACACCGGCGCCCTACACCCCGACGCCCGCCACGCCAGCGCCGACGCCGACGCCCGCGCCCTACACCCCGCAGCCCGCCACGCCCAAGCCGGCGCCGGCCGCGCACGGCTACGACGACAAGAAGCTGGTGGTGGTGCGTGTGGAGGGCCTGGTGGTGTGCCAGAGCTGCGCGAAGCGGGGCTCGCAGAGCCTGGACGGCGCGGCGCCGCTGCCAGGGGCCAATGTGACCGTCACCTGCCGCGACAGGAAGAACCGCGTCATGGCGTACCGGCGGCGCGTCGCCGACGACAACGGCTACTTCCACGCCGAGTTCGGCGTCCAGCGCGCCGACGGCTACTTGGACAAGGACCCCCGCGGGGCCTGCTTCGTGCGCCTGCTCTCGTCGCCCGACCCCAAATGCAACATCATCACCAACATCCACGGCGGCTTGGAGGGCGCGCCGCTCCGCGACGAGGGCAAGCAGTGGATCGACGGCCGTGGCTTCAGGAACGTCGTCTACGCCGCCGGCCCGCTCGCGTTCAGGTCGAGGGAGTGCGCGCCCACGCGCCACTACTGAGCGCGGACTGAGTGCACGCGAGAACACTAGTGTGTGCCAGGACCATGATGAGCACACGCGTACGTGCGCTAGTGATCTGAGAGAAGTGATTCATATGTTCCATGCATTTCGAAGGATGATTTCGATTTCCTTTTTCTTTAATATTTCCCCAGTTCTGGACCGGTGTTTAATTTGTTGTTTGCAGTGTGACATTCTCTGTAAGCTAAATTTGCTCTGATGTCTTTAAAGTACGTGAGAAGGCATTTATATTTGTAAACTTCAAGGTTCAAGCCTCCGAATCATGGCTCTCTTTGTATACATCTGATCGTTTACGATATGCTGCCAGATGGTCGTATCTGAACTGTGTTAGTTCTTCTTTGTTTTTCCCTCCTCATAATGAAACACACGTCAACGAATGTGTTCTCGAAAAAAAATGTTCTTCTTTGTTTCTCTGTTAAGAAAGTGATAAAGATGCAGACATGTCTTACAGTTCTCTTTTACAGCCTGAGAATGTTATGCGTTTGACAAATTAACATTCTGATAAAGATTCGCGACTGAAGACCTGCTTGGCACTCCGCTTCCTGATTGGGGTATCAGGTATGTCTTGATATATATCTGATATATTCCTGCGGAGATCAGGTTAGGTAGTTATTTAGCTTCATCAGAAATAATACCCGCGAATCTTGCTCGATTCAATGAAATTGACACTCTCTCAGTCCAAAAAAATCTTTACCTCACGACATAAATTAAACAGTTTTGAACAAATACCTAGCTCTAGATTTCCATGTAAACCACAGTAAAAATGAAAAGGACATTATTAGCGCCTGGACGCCGGCGGCTGCTTGTTTCCGCGCGTAGCGAGCGGGTGGCGCGGACCTCAGCTTGCTCCGAGGCCACTACGCGAGCATCGCGTCGCCCGTCGGCCCACCAGGGGCCACCACCTCCGCGGGCATTTGTGTGCTCGTCGGGTAGGGTTTCACGCTGAGCTCGATCTACCACGGCGAGATGGAGGGAAGGAAAGGAAGGGGAGGGAAATGAGAGGGCGAGGCGCGCCGCGCGAGGTAGAAGCCGAAATCCTGTGGCAAGTCACTGTCCATCAGCTACCGACACCATTGCAACATGTGCAAGACCCGATCTACTTTTGAAACATCCAGATGAAACATTTGCAACATATGTATGAAGACAGATGAAACATTTGAAACATGCGTCTGAAACACTTGCAAAAAACACATGAAATACTTCAAAACCTTTGCAACATGTACGCAATATCCAGATAAAACATTTGCAACATATGCATGAAACACATGCAACTTTCAAATAAACACACTTGCAATATACGTCTAAAAATAGATTAAACATTAGGATAGACGTTTGCAACATAAGTGTACAACTATTGCAACATATGCAACATCCATACGAAACCCATGCAACATACCTCTAAAACAACTAAAACAATCGAAACATATGCTTGCAACACGTGCTTTCATCGCAATGTCACCTTACTGCTTGGACGAATGGAGCTCGTCCTTATGAAGCTCGATGCCACAAAGTGCTCAGAGGTCGTCGATGCGGAGCTCGTCTGTGGCACGGACCTCGGTAGTGGCCGCGACAGGCGAATGGGGCGCAGCCGCGACGGGAGGTGCGAGCTCGGACGCGGGCGGGGGCAACGCAGGTAGAGTCCGTCTCGCAAGCGGGGGCGGCGTGGGCGAGCGGAGTCTGTCCCGCGATGACGGGTGGCGTCAGCGAACGACGAAGGCGGAGTCCATCCGAGCGGGGGCGGCGCGGGCGAGCGGAATTGTCCCGCGAGCGGGGTCGCGCAGTGTAGAGCAAGCGTGTGACGTGGGCTGGGTCCGTGAATGAGTGGACGAGGCTCATCCGGACGAGAGTAAAGGGACAGACGCCGGATACAAGCATGATCCAAAAGAAAACGAAGGCTCTGCCCTTGGGAGGGCCGCTCTCCAAAAAAATTAAAAAATAATAATAAATAAATAAAATTGGGGGTATACTCCCTGACTTGTTGGCCCGCAACGCTGCACTGTTCCTCTTTCCTTCCGTTCCGTCGCTCGATTCAGCGGAACAGAAGGGTGAAATTTCCCACTCGAAATGCCTTCCCTCTCCAATGCATGGCTGAATTTTCAGGCGAGTTCATCTCATCGCCGCTACAGATGGCCACGCTTGAGTTTCGGTCTCACCTTTGAATACTTGATTGGTTTCGAGTGATATAGGGTTCAGCGAGGGCATTTGCGGTTGAGTTGAGATGATGGCCCTGTTCGTTTGAGCTTATCAGCCAGAATCAGCCATACTTTTCAGTCATAGAAACAGTGTTTTTCTCTCACAATAAATCAGCCCTACAAATCAGCCGCAACAGCAATAAGTCCTGCCGAACAGGGCCGATGACGCCGTGGATTACCGCGTGCGCGTCGTCGGTCGGCTCTCCTAGACATGGAAGCCGCCGGTGCGCGCGGCCTGGCGGAGTCGCGAGCACACTCTTCAGAAGCCCAGGTTCGGACAGACACTGCTCCCCACCCCCACCCAAGAGGTCATTGTTTTATGGACTTCTGCCGAAATTTGATTCTCATTTCTTTACAGTTGGAATAAATTGGATCTAGAATTTCAGATGGTTGCAGTCAAGTACAGTTCTGAGTTTTGTTCCAAGTTTTTTTTTTCTTACAGTATTAGTTATGGCTTGTATGTTGGGAGAAATGAAGATAGCAAAACAATATTGTCACTTTTTTGAGGATATAATGTAATGAAAATGAACTAAAAAACTGCAACCTTATGAGAACAAAATGGTTTTAATCTGTCTTGTCTGACGACTATAAGGATAAAATACTTCATATCTGCCTCTCCTTTTATGGAAAATATAATGCCATACATGTAATTCGCATAACCATATCACATACGAATACAGAAATTGCCAACCCATCCTTCTATGTGCCAAAAGCGTCTGAACATGATTGCCAATGTGAAACCCACTTCAAACCCCAAACCAGAAAAGGTAAGCAAGAGGATGGCCTCAAGTTCAACCAAGAAAGAGAAGTTAGGGAAGTTAGGTGCTGTGGGATTTTCCCCGAGAGATTGTTCCATGAGAGATCCATTGATTCTAGCCGAGTCAGGTTACCTAGCTATGATGGAATTTGCCCCATGAAGTTGTTGTATGACATGTTAAGCCCATGTAGTGAAACCAGACTCCCAATTGACTCTGGAATGTGACCGACAAATGAGTTATTTGATAAATCAATTACTTTGAAACTGGTAAGGATTTTAGTGAAAATAAGATCTGACCCTTTCTATGTAATAGTGATATCATCTCGATAGAATCCTACTTCCACGTTTATCTGATGTCCAACAACTTGTCCATCATCGTTACCATTCTCCATTGATTCCAGTTCATTAAACCATTCTTTGGGCAGGTTTCCAGAGAACTGGTTGGAGGCCAAATCAAGTATTTGCAGATTTGAGAAGCAGTTCGAAATTTGGTCATTGTCTTGAAGATCTGTAGTCAGGCCAGAGAATTGGTTGGATCTTAAAACAAGAACTTGAAAAGCAAAGCAACAGCTTCGAAACCCCTTCTTCATGGAGATCTTCATCATTGCCTCCTAGCATATTTGGAAGCAGAGAAATAACTTCATCTTCAACAGAGGACGCCCCTCCTTTATCTCTTGGAAAACCTCCTTTTATGAGGAAGCCATACTTGAAGCTTTTAGACTTTGTGAAGAAAAATGACACGCTTTTCTCCTCTGTTTAGACTCCCTCTCCTAGTTTTTTATGCTTCTGTGGAGTGCAGTTTCTCCTGCCCTCTTGCTGACTGTGTGGTTTATTTCTTTTAGCCTCTCTTTGGACAGTTTTTCCTTTTTCCAAAAGTAATAAAAAAACTCTTACAGTGGGGGCCTCCCCTGCTGTATTTTCGGGTCAAAAAAAAAGAACTTGAAGTTTAGGAAGTATTCCCAGCCAGGATGGAAATGAATCAGCAATCTGATTGTCACTAATATCGAGCAATCCTAAGTCTCGACAGTTAGATAGTGATCTAGGCAGTTTCCCTGAAATGTAGTTGTGGCTCTAGTCTATTGTCTCAAGCATACATCCTTCTCTGATGCCATCATGCAGTACCCCGTGGACTTGGTCACCTCTTAATTTCATTACTCTCAAGTAGTCAAGTTACATTGAGCTAAGCATGATGGGATCACTCCACTAAAGTAGTTATAAGATAAGTCGAGGATTTGGAGTTCACTTGCCTTGCAAATTGGAGTGGGTATGTGGCCTCTTATTTTGTTACTGGACAAATCAAGATATGATGTTTTCCCAAGATATCTACCAACGTTGGGTAGGATGGAATTGAAGTAATTATTTGAGTAATCCAAGATGATATCTGTGCGTCCAGACCTTATGGTTGGTATTAGCACGTCTCCTTCAAGTCTATTGTAGCTTAGATCCAGAACATATATAGATCCCATTGGAACAAGAGAGGGAGATTTCTCCAAACTGGTAAACATGCTGTGAGAGAGATCTGAACCTAAAGGAGATAGGCCTCAATGGCCGTCGTTTCACTTGGAGCAACGAGCAGGACAATCCGACACTGACAAGAATTGACAGATTTTTCTGCATCCCGGATTGGGAGTTAACCTTCCCGACATGTTTTCTCCACTCCTTGCCTTCTCTCATGTCCGATCACACCCCTCTACTTTTGCAGGGAGAGCTTGAGCACTGCCACAACAGCACTTTCCGCTTCGAAAACTTCTGGGTCAAGGTGGACGGCTTCAGGGACTTGGTTCAGCAAGTCTGGTGCAAACCTGTCGACTCTATGCTACCCATCAAACGGTTGCATATAAAATTAGTACGAGTGGCAAAAGGCCTTAAGCGGTGGCGGAAGGAGAAGATTGGGGACACTCGGTTGCAGCTGGCCATCGTCAAAGAGGTGCTACTACAGCTCGAGGCAGCGTAGGAAGTCAGAACACTCACACAGCAGGAGCTCGACCTACGCCATCGGCTAAAAATCAGAAGCTCCGAATTAGCGGCCATTGAAAAATCAAGAATTAGACAGCGGGCAAGGCTCACATACATCCGCAGTGGAGACGCAAACACAAAATTCTTTCATATTCGGGCTAGCACAAGAATGAGGAAGAATTATATCCATAGCCCGCACACAGATGGGAGGGTGGTGACTACACACAATGACAAAGAAAAAATCATTGCGAACTATTTTTCGAGACACCTAGGCTCCCATGAATCGAGGTCAACGACGTTTAGCTGGTCGGCGCTTGGATATGTCCCAAGGGACCTGTCAGCACTTGAGGCCCCGTTCACGCAAGATGAGATCAAAGATACAATAAACTCAATGCTGTGTGACAAGGCGCTGGGTCCAGATGGTTTCATAGACGCCTTCTTCAAAGCCTATTGGGACATTATCAAGGATGATGTCACTATCGCAGTGAACAGTCTGTACAGGCTGAACTCCCAAGGTTTTGAACTCCAAAATTCAGCAAACATCATCCTACTCTCAAAGAAAATGGATGCCTTGAGAGTTACAGACTTCCGCCCGATCAGCCTCATTCACATCATAGCGAAGATTTTTGCCAAACTACTTGCAAACAGGCTGGCGCCACTGCTTGACTCCTTAGGCTCGAAGTGCCAAAGCGCCTTCATTAAAAGGAGGAGCATCCACGACAACTTTCTATATGTTCAGAACACAGTGCGGACAATGCAAAAGATGAAGCTACCTGCACTGTTCCTCAAACTTGACATACACAAGGCTTTTGACACGGTCAGCTGGAGCTACCTCCGCAAGGTATTGCAGGCCTTAGGTTTCGGACCACGCTGGCGGGAGTGGGTTTCGATCCTTTTCCGCACGACATCATCGAGAGCGCTGCTAAATGGACAGCAGGGTCCAGCTTTCAGCCACAGGAGAGGGGTTCGGCAGGGTGACACTTTATCCCCATGCTATTTATACTCGCTATGGACCCCTTCAACGCCCGCTAGACATGGCAACACAGCAAGGCGTTCTTACTGCTCTTCCTCTACCTACGGCCAAGTGGAGAACCTCCATGTATGTTGATGATGCGGCTATATTCACTAACCCGATCAAGGACGACTTGGACTCCATCACGACGATCCTCTAGGAATTCGGCAGGGTCTCCGGCTTACACATAAACCTACAAAAGAGCTCAGTCCATCTAATCAGATGCTAGGACATTGATCTAGACCATGTGTTAGCCTCATTTGCAGGGACAAGAGAATCCTTCCCGTGCTGCTACTTAGGATTGCAACTCCACACGAGATCCCTGCAAAAGGTCCATGTGCAACATCTCATCGAACGCATTGGGCAGAGACTACCCGGTTGGGAAGGTAGATTGCTCAACAGAGTGGGTAGACTTACTTTGGTCACATCAGTGCTATCTTCAATGCCTACCTATCACCTCACTGTATTCCCACTGGCGGTATGGGCAAGAAAGAAAATTGACAAACTTAGAAGATCTTTTCTTTGGAAAGGGGAGGAGAACGCTAATGGAGGACATTGCCTGGTAAATTGGCCGACAGGTCTGCAGACCAAAGGAATTTGGGGGGGGGGTTGGGGGTGCCAGATTTGGAAAGATTTGGAACAGCCTTGCGCCTACGTTGGTTGTGGCATGGCAGGAGTGGGTTCATGACTCAAAACCTTGGGCGGGGATGGAATTGTTGTGCAATGACCAAGACCGACTGCTCTTCAACGCCTCAACCACGGTAACAATTGGGAATGGTAACAAGGCACATTTCTGGCACCATAATTGACTAGAGGGTGAAGCTCCAAGATACCTAGCGCCCCACCTTTTCGAGATAGTGCGCCGTAAGAACAGGACGGTTCACCAGGAGCTACAAAATGGTAACTGGATCCGATCCCTCAGGACACGAATCACAATATCCGTGCAGATACATGAATTTGTGGCTCTTTGGATCAGGATCCAGGATGTGCAGCTGACGCCCGAAGTGCAAGACTCCATAGTTTGGAGATGGACAGCTGACGGAAACTACTCCACACGTTCAGCGTACAGGATACAGTTCCGAGGTTTCAATCGCAAGTTCCAGGCTGATCTCATTTGTAGAGCATGGGTGGAAAATAAATGCAAAGTACATGCCTGGATACTAATACATGATAAAATCCTCACAGCCGACAACCTGCAAAAGAGAGGGTGGACACATCAAGAGCATTGTGTCTTGTGTAATGGACCTTTGGAGACAGGGCTGCATCTATCTCTGCTATGCCCCTTTGCTAGAGCCGTCTGGAGCCAGGTGTTATCCTAGGAAAATTTTGATGTGCAGCTGCCCCAACAAGATCCCCAGTGTCTCGCCAATTGGTGGGAGGATGCGGTGACCAAGGTGCCAAAACAAGAATGCACAACATTCAATGGAGTGTTTATTTACATTGTGTGGAACCCGTGGAAGGAAAGGAACAGGAGGATTTTTGAAAATGAGCACAAAACGTCGGCACAAGTCGCCTCATTGACCAAGGAAAATATTGTTCAAAGGCGTAGGGCCATGTGTATTGCAGGGTAAAACAACAAGTGTGTGAGCGGTGCCTATTTGTGTTTGGTCCTACGACCGGTGTGTTTGGCACCATGGGTGCTCGTGTACATAAACCATTTTTTCTTCTTAATTTAGCGACAGAGCTCCTTCCTTTACTTTCAAAAAAAGAGATTCAAATAGCTAATGTGACCATTCCAGTTCTCCCATACCCAACTTGGTATAACACCGTTGATCTGATTCCTTGAGAGGTCTAGTTCCGTAATCTAATTCAGATATCTCAGCACATTGGAAGTTTTGTAAGGTTGCATGAAGCAAGCATCAAACTTTGAATGGGAGGTGGCGAATGAAACAGAGAATCACCTTCTTCATCTATCAAAGATAGCATGTTATTGCGATGCGGTGGCCTCTCGTCACTGATTCTGTCGACCAGGTGTTTGAGGAAATGTGCCCACGCGGATGCACAGCATACTATGTTTAGGACAAATGCATGACAGCGAAGGCCTTCTTAGCTCACTTTCCACTACTACTACTATTATTATTTACGTGCAATGTGTCAAATCTCAATTTGCTTTGTCTTTTGACTTCCATTTCAATAACAAAGTCTCATTTTGCTTGAAAAATGATGAACAGAAATGAACAATATCCCAGTCTCCAAGTGACCACAATGCTTAATGGATTTTGGCTAGTGTAAAATTTTAGTTGGCTTGTACAATTGTTACCGACAATAATCATTAAATGCAAAACCAACCTTCAGTGTTGGACTCTTCCACCAATTCTGAAGTCTCCCAGAATAGACTTAAAACTTAAGAGCATTTAAGACAGATGACTTTCCAAAGTTGTAGCACTTGGAATTTTTCTCTCGTCACACATTTTTCTCCTCGAATCTCATCACACATGAGAGCTAATTATCTCAGAAATACAAGTTCATTACGAAGTTCACACTAGCATTTCTAGGTAAGGACTAAAGGAGTACATAACGAAGCAGTAAACATAAGCTGCGTTATTTTAGAAGTCAAACAAAATCAAATCAGTGACGAGGACACCATATATCCTAGTGAAATAACAACAAATTGTGGCGGTTCAGGTAATGATGGCAGCTTCTTCCTAGTGCAATACCGTGGGGCGGTCTTTCCTCACAAACTGAGTTTTTTGTTCTAAAGAAATTAGATCCCATGGCACCACCTACTGAGTACAACGGACACTCCTTTTACATGACAAACCTTTTGGCATATGATTGCCAATGCAAAGCCCACTCCAAACCCCAAGCCAGAAAATATGAACAGTAGGGCAACACCAACTTTGTCTTCCCACCAACTGCTACCTTCTGAAGAAGCAGCTGAGCTTGGAGTATCACATTGTTTGGACAGTGGCCTTCCACAGAGGCCCACATTGCCTTCAAATGAGCTGCTGGAAAATGAGAAGAATTGGTTGCTCTGTGGTACTCTTCCAGTTAAATTGTTGTATGAAAGATTGAGCCAAGCGAGGAAAGTTAGAGAAGTTAACTCTTGTGGGATTTCCCCTGAGAGCTGGTTCCAGGAGAGATCTAATGATTCAAGCTGAGCCAAGTCACCAAGCTGTCGTGGAATTTCTCCCATGAAAGCATTATGTGACATGTTAAGTTCATGAAGTGCTACAAGCCTCCCTATTGATCCAGGAATGACACCAGCAAATGAGTTGTTTGATAAATCAATTGCGTTGAAGGTAGTCAGCATTTTATTGAATGTGATATCCAACCCTTTATATGTAATTGTGATGACATCATGGTAGATAAAACCTTGCGAAAAGTTTGTTTGGTGCCCTAGAACCTGTCCATTGTTGACACTTGCCATCATTGATTTCAGTTTACCAAACCATTCTGAGTGCAAGTTGCCAGAGAAAGTGTTACCTGCCAAATCAAGTATTTGCAAACTTGAGAAGAAATCCCTTATTTGATCACCATTTTGAAGCCCCCCTATTGTGCCATAGAATTGGTTGGATCTCAGTACAAGAACTCGAAGCTTAGGAAGACTCCCCAACCAAGAAGGGAATAAATCGAGGATTTGGTTATTGCTAACATCAAGGAGCACTAGGCTTTTGCAGTTTGATATCGACCTTGGGAGTCCCCCCTCAATTTGGTTGCCATTCAAATCTATTGTCTCAAACATACACCCTTCCTTAATTTTTTGAGGCAACATCCCGTGGAACTTATTCTCCCTCAACTTCAGTACACTCAAGCTTCCACCTTCGAGTAGACAATACGGGACCAAACCACTAAAGTTGTTATAAGATAAGTCCAGGATCTGGAGTTCTCTCATGCCACAAATGGAAGTTAGCACATGGCCATGTAGTCTATTTTTGGACAAATTAATATAGACAACATTGTTAAGATACCTACCAAAGTTAGGAAGAATGGAAGAGAATCCATTATTTGAGTAATCTAAGGCAACTACACCATAAGGCAAGGATATGACTGGTATGGGTATATCTCCTTGAAGCCTATTGAAACTAAGATTGAGAAAATTTAGATGTGTCATTGGAATGAGTGAGGACTTTTCAAGGCTAGTAAATGCATTGTTCGAGAGGTCCAACTTTCCAAGAGTGTCCTTCCAAACCACCCATATCCATCCTGGTATACTCTTGCCAATCTGATTACTTGAAAGGTCTAATTCAAGAATGATATCTAGATATCTCAAAACCCTTGGGAGTTTTGTGAGGTTGCAAGATGCTAGGCCAAGGTGCTGAATGTTAGGGAGGACAGGAGGCAGAGCACCATCTTCTGCATCAATCACTGATAGCATATTGTTAGAGAAACCAAGAAAATAAAGATTGCTTAGTTTCCAGAAAGGGTTAAGTTCCACTGTGCCTATCAAGTGATTTGACTCAAGGTTGAGATATTTGAGACTTGGAAGTTGGGAAAATGATGGTGGCACTGGACCACTAAGTTGATTATTGCTTAAATCAATCTCAGATATAGATGAGGACAAAGGAGCAGGAATGTCTTCTAGATGACCAGAAAGCTGATTTGAGTCTAGGTACCAGGTTGCTCGGTAGATATCAGAGTAATCCAGGAATAGAACACTAGAAATTAGTAAAGAAAGTTATGCATTACCTGCAAGGTACAAAGGGTCTCATGCTAACGTACAGAAGATCTGATTCCCTGCACATAGAGGGGTATATAGATTCTGATTATGCGGGAGATGAAAGAAAGTCAATGTCAGGATACATATTCACTCTCGCAGGAGGAGCTATATCATGGAAAAGCTCAAAGCAAACCGTCACTACATCGTCCACAATGTATGCCGAGTTTATAGCATGTTATGAGGCCACAGGGTAGGTGAATTGGCTAAAGAAATTCATGTCTGGGTTGAAAGTGGTAGACAACATACATAAACCACTCAAATTATACTGCGATAATAATCCAACAGTATGTTATGCTCACAACAATAAGTCAAGTGGTGCTGCCAAACATATTAACATAAAGTATTATGTTGTGAAAGACAAAGTCCGGGATCATATAATTAGTCTTGAGCATATAAGAACAGAAAAGATGCTCGTAGATCCGCTTTCAAAAGACTTACCACCCAGTGTGTTCAGAGAACACGTAGCCGTAATGGGTTTAAGGGAAAGCCTATGATTCCTGGACAATAAAGGCATAATTAAGAATCTGTTTCAAAATAGAGAGGTGCATTGTAGCTATTTAATCTAATGGCAAGAGATCGTGACGATAAGGCACGCTCTATGCACTGATCTGTGATGGAATGGGAACAAGAGAAAGTAAGTAAGTTAAGTTTAAGTTATAAGTGAGATCAAGGGGGAGAATGTTAGTTGATCTCCACCAATTGGCCCAACGGCTAATTGGGCCTTTGGATCTACGCCTTGATTGGGGGTGTCCAACCCTAATATGGTTGGTGGGTCCCTATCGCACAGTGCTATAAATAGGAGGTGGGGGCCGGGGCGCCGAGCACAAGGTTCGCCTGAGCCGCCTAGAACCTCACCTATAGTCCTAAACCCTAACCGATCACAGAGGGGGCGTTGCCAGCGACGGGAAGCATCGCCACCGGCCAACGCCGCCATTGCACTGCCGTCCTTCGACACAGCACCGCCACAGGAACTTCACCAAGCACTGCGATGGCGAGCCCATCTTCCTCCAAGGTGGCCGATGGTTTGCACCCCCTTCACCCCTCTTTCTCACTCTATTTATTAATCCAGTACTAGTAGATGCTTCTAGGACTCATGATTTATTCCAAGTACAAGTAGACATGCTAGATTTATGCATTGAGATCCTGCTTTAACTCTATCAATGGTATCAGAGCCTAACTAGGTGTAGATCTAGCCTATCGGATAAGAAAACCGAGTAGCAACTAGAAGGAGGTGATAGATTTGTTTTCGGATCTAAACAGAGAGTCACCGAACCCTAACCCTAACCAGGTGGAGCATAGAGAAGAGAAAGGGGTATCGGCACGCGAAGCCGAACCCTAACCCATGAATCATACTCGGGGAAGAAGCACAGTGAGCGAAACCCTAACCCTAATCAAACCCTAATCCCCAAATCGGACAAATCCAAGAAGAACGAAGCAAGATCCAGGCGGAGAAGAAGAAGGGGAAAGGGGGAAGAGGCCTACCTCGCCGTGCACCGCGCTGCCACCTCGTCAGCGCACGAGAAGAAGGCCGAGCGGGGCAGCTACTCATCGGTCTTGTGCGAGCTCCAGCCAAGGGCACCGCCTCTAGTCCACTCGACAGTGGCGCGCTCACCCGCATGGGAGCACGTGCACCGGCGAAGGGGCCGGCAACGGCGCCATGCTCTCTCCCTTCGCTCGGTCGCTACCGCTGCTTGTTGCACTGAGAGCTGCTGCGCTGAGAGAGAGAAAGGGAAGACTCGAAATGAATTAGGGTTTGGGGGCGCCGGCCAGTCGGGGGGCTTTTGATCAACCGAAATCGTCGCTTGGCCGTCGGATCTGGATGAACGGACGAGAGCGACTAGACTGAAATTGGCCCAGGCCGGCGAGCGCGGCGACCGACTTTTCTAGCCCAGGCCTAGGTTGCGGCCTGGGCATGGGGGAGGTGCCGCGAGCGTGCACAGGGGCTGCTGCTGCAGGTGGGGCCGTGCACTGTTGCTGCTGGGCCGATTACTGTTGCTGCTGGGCCAGGCCAGAATGAACAGTAAATAAAGTTTGAAGTTTATTTAATTTTCAGAAGCAGATTTCGATGAATTTTGTCTAATTTAATATCTCTATTAAAATTTGAACCAACGGGATAATTTTTCAGAGAATAGTTGAGAAAAGTTCAATGCTTCTGAAAAATAGATAATGAATTTTTTATGTTTCCGCTGCAATATTAAAGTTAATAATCTTCTAATTAAATTCGAACCAACGGAAGAATTTAATTTGAAGAGTAGTCAATTTTAATCAGTAAATTATAATATTGTTATTTTTCTGACCAACGTTGATAATAACAATGTTATAATGTTTATTCATAAGTTTTCCATGCATTAATTCTATTTCTGCCCAACGGTGATGTAGAATTAGTGTATAAGAGTATTGTATATTTTAATTGTGACCAACATTAAATTAAAGAATGCAATTATAATGTCATAATTTTCTCACTATATCTGACGGTGTTTTTCAGGACTCAACCCAATGGCATTCATCTCGCACATACCACCTCTAGAAGGGGGTAATTACAGAGTATGGCGAGAGAAGTATGAGCTCACACTTGCACTGTCTGAGAATGACTTAGCGCTCACCTCTCCATGTCCTACTGAGCCAGTGGACCCGGTGAGGGAAGAAAACGAGTCTGATGCTGATTTCACTACTCGACAGCGAGATCATGTAGAAGTGTGCATGAAGTATGATCTTGAGCGCAAGAAATGGGACATATTAAACCGCAAGTGCTTGATGGTGGCTATAAGGGGGTCTATCCTAGACTGTGATACTGCCACAGAGTACCTAAAGAAGATGGAGAGTCAATTCACTGGCTCTTCAAAGGCTTATACTAGTACATTGATCAAGAAATTGTTTAATGAAAAATATACTGGTGGCGGTATCAGAGAGCACATTTTGAAGATAAGCAACACGGCTTCGAAGCTAAAGCCAATAGATTTGGGACTTAAGGATGAGTTCTTGATTCATTTGGTTTTTGCTTCCTTGCCAAAGGAATATAAAACCTTTGTTGTTAACTACAACATGCAGCCCGACAAGTGGAACATAGAAAAGCTCATCGCAATGTGTGTTCAAGAAGAGAAAAGGCTGAAGTCCTTATAGGGTGACTCTGCTAACCTTATCAAGGATAAGAAAAAGAACTTCAATAAGAATGTTAAACCTCAAAGGAAAGCTCCTCAGACTGAGCACCATCAGAAGAACAACAACACTCAAGTTGAAAAGGATCAGTGCAAATGGTGCAAGAAGCATGGACACTACCAGAGGGACTGTCTATACTTCCTGAAGAACCTGCTGAAGAGAAGTGAGGATTTCATTACATTCATATATGAATCCCTGTATTTAAGTTATGCAAAATCTACTTCGTGGATTGATTCAGGTGCAACTATTCATGTTGCAAATTCATTACAGGGATTCGTACGAGGAGGACCCTGTAAAGAGGAGAAAGAAGAATTAAAGTAGCAAATGGAGTTGAAGCTCAAGTTGAAGCCATTGGAGATCTTTCTCTAGAATTAGTTGATGGTTTTCTACTTAAGCTTTCAGATATTCTATTTGTACCCTCTTTGCGAAGAAACTTAATAAGTGTTTCACGTTTAGATGACGATGGATATGATTGCCATTTGGTAATGACAAATGTCAGATTGTTTATAATAATAAATGTGTTGGTCTTGTCTTCCGACAAGACAAGCTTTATTTATTATCACTTTCTGAGAATATAAATGATGTAAGTACTAAGAATGAGAATGCTTCCTCGTCTATGAATGCAACAACTAAGCGAAAAAGAGTGCATGATGTATCTTTGAAATTATGGCACTGTCGTTTAGGCTATATTTCGAGGGGAAGAATAGAGCGATTGATTAAGAAATCAATTCTTCCGCCTTTAGAATTTTTAGATTTAGAACAATGCATAGATTGCATAAAAGGAAAGTATGTCAAGAAAATAAAGAAAGATGCCAAATGAAGCGCATGAATTTTAGAAATAATCCACATAGATATCTGTGGTCCTTTTCCTGTGAAGAGTGTGGATGGTTATGATTCATTTATAACATTCACAGATGATTATTCTCGTTTTGGCTATATTTATCCAATTAAAGAAAGATCGGAAGTATTGGATAAATTTAAAATATTCAAGGCTGAAATAGAGAATCAGCACAACTTAAAGATTAATGTAGTAAGGTCCGACTGTGGGGGAGAGTACTACGGTCGACACACCCCATATGGCCAAGTTCCTGAACCATTTGCAAGGTTCTTACAGGAAAATGGCATAGTAGCCCAGTATTCTACACTGGGCGAGCCTGAGCAGAATGGAGTAGCTGAAAGACACAACCGTACCCTAATAGATATGGTGAGAAGCATGATAAGTTATTCTACCTTACCGATAAGTTTATGGATGGAGGCGTTAAAAACCGTCATTCATATTCTTAATCGAGTGCCAAGTAAGTCAGTGCCCAAAACACCATATGAGTTGTGGATAGAAAAGGAACCCTCACTAAACTATTTATGTGTGTGGGGTTGTCCAGCTGAGGCAAAAGTATTTAACCCAAACATAGAGAAGCTGGACTCCAAGATAGTCAGCTGTCATTTCATTGGCTATCCAGAAAAGTCAAAAGGTTATCGCTTCTATTGTCCTGACAGACAAACGAAGTTTGTAGAAATAAGACATGCTGTCTCCTTAGAGGATGATATGATCAGGGGGAACATGGTAGCGCATAAAATTAGTTTTGAAGAGAAGCGGATATACGTGCCCACTCCTATGGTTCAGGAACCATTTTTCACGCTACCTGTTGTTGTTGTACAACAGTGCAAGACACTATAGTAACAGCACCTGTTGTTAGTTCTCCTGTGGCAACAATGAATGAGCATGATGAACTTATCCTTCAGGATCCTCAAGAACCTGTTGTCACACATGAGGAAGAGCAACAACAGCCTCATATAGAACAAGCATCATCTAACGAGGCCCCTAGAAGGTCTCAAAGAGTCAGGAGATCAGCCATTCCTGATGATTATGAAGTTTATGAAAGTGAGGAATTTCAAATAGAGGGTGATCCCACCTTATTTGAAGAAGCTATGAGAAGCACTCACTCATCCAAGTGGCTTGAAGCCATGGAAGATGAAATGAAATCAATGAAAACCAATAGAGTTTGGAACTTAGAAATAATTCCTAAAGGAGCCAAGACAGTATGCTATAAATGGGTCTACAAAACTAAACATGACTCCAAAGGAAATATAGAAAGGTTCAAAGCGTGACTTGTGGCAAAAGGTTTCACGCAAAGAGAAGGCATATATTACAATGAGATATTTTCTCCAGTATCATATAAGGATTCTTTTAGAATCATAATGGCGCTTGTAGCACATTACGACTTAGAATTACATCAGATGGATGTAAAGACGACGTTCCTAAACGGGGATTTGGAGGAAAACATTTACATGGCACAACCGAAAGGTTTTGTTGTGGAAGGAAAAGAATGAATGGGATGCCACCTGAAGAAATCCATTTATGGATTAAAGCAAGCTTCAAGATAGTGGTATTTAAAGTTTGATAGTATAATAAGAAAGTTTGGGTTTTAAAAAAATATAGAGGACAATTGCGTTTATGCAAAGTTCAAGAATAGGAAATACATTTTCCTAGTCTTGTATGTGGATGACATCTTGCTCGCTAGCAGTGATGTTAATTTACTACTAGAAATAAAGAAGTTCTTGTCCTCAAAGTTTGATATGAAAGATCTTGGTGAAGCTACGTTCGTCCTAGGAATAGAGATTCACCGAGACAGAGAAAAGATGGTTTTAGGATTATCACAAAAGACATACTTAGAAAAAGTTCTAATGAAATATAGTATGCAAAATTGTAAGTCTTCACCTGCTCCCATAGTCAAGGGCGATAGATATGGAGAATTTCAATGTCCTAGGAACCAATATGAGATCGATCAAATGAAAGCAGTTCCATATAGTTCAACTATCGAAAGTTTACAGTATGCTCAAGTGTGTACTCGCCCTGACTTAGTATTTGTTACCGGGTTGCTTGGTAGATATCAGAGTAATCCAGGAATAGAACACTGGAAATTAGTAAAGAAAGTTTTGCGTTACCTGTAAGGTACGAAGGGTCTCATGCTAACGTACAGAATATCTAATTCCCTGCACATAGAGGGGTATACAGATTCTGATTATGCGGGAGATGAAAGAAAGTCCATGTTAGGATACATATTCACTCTCGCAGGAGGAGCTATATCATGGAAAAGCTCAAAGCAAACCGTCACTACATCGTCCACAATGTATGCCGAGTTTGTAGCATGTTACGAGGCCACATGACATGTGAATTGGCTAATGAAATTCATGTCTGGGTTAAAAGTGGTAGACGACATACATAAACCACTCAAATTATACTGCGATAATAATCCAGCAGTATGTTATGCTCACAACAATAAGTCAAGTGGTGCTGCCAAACACGTTGACATAAAGTATTATGTTGTGAAAGACAAAGTCCGGGATCATATAATTAGTCTTGAGCATATAAGAACAGAAAAGATGCTCGTGGATCCGCTTTCAAAAGGCTTACCACCCAGTGTGTTCAGAGAACACGTAGCCGACATGGGTTTAAAGGAAAAGCCTATGAATCCTGGACAATAAGGGCCTAATTTAGAATCTGTTTCAAAACATAGAGGTGCATTGTAGCTGTTTAATCTAATGGCAAGAGATCGTGACGATGAGGCACGCTCTATGCACTGTGATGGAATGGGAACAAGAGAAAGTAACTAAGTTAAGTTTAAGTTATAAGTGAGATCAAGGGGGAGAATGTTAGTTGATCTCCACCAATTGGCCTGACGACTAATTGGGCCTTTGGATCTGCGCCTTGATTGGGGGCATCCAACCCTAATATGGTTGGTGGGCTCTCATCGCACAGTACCATAAATAGGATGTGGGGGCGGGGCGCCGAGCACGAGGTTCGCCTGAGCCGTCTAGCACCCCACCTACAGTCCTAAACCCTAACCGATCACAGAGGGGGCGCTGCCAGCGACGGGAAGCACCGTCAACGGCCAACGCCGCCACTGCACCGCCGTCCTTTGACACAGCACCGCCACCGGGACTTCACCAAGCACCGCGATGGCGAGCCCGTCTTCCTCTAAGGCAGCCGATGGTTTGGACCCCCTTCACCCTTCTCTTTCTCACTCTATTTATTAATCTAGTACTAGTAGATGCTTCTAGGACTCACGATTTATTCCAAGTGCAAGTAGAAATACTAGATTTATGCATAGAGATCTTACTTTAACTCTATCGGATCCTTATGGGAACTGCCCCTCAAAATCGTTCCCTGACAGGTCCAGAATTGTCAGGAGAGAGAAGTTTGCAAAGAACTCTGGAACCACACCAGTGATTCCAAAGTTGCCCCTGAGGTTAACCATTGTCAGAAACCGGAGTCGCGAGAAAGAGGTAGCAATCGAACCGGACAATCCGCATGACATTAAGCTGAGGATTTGGATCTGGGGAATACAGGGCCATATAGTGCTCGACCAAGTTGGGCCGCTGCTGGAGAGGTCCATCTCATCAAGGTAGAGCTCTCTCAGTCTGCTTAGGTTTGCTATGAAGCTTTGAAAATTGGGCTCACTGAGGTATAAGTTTGGATTACCAGACAAGTCGAGAACAAGAAGCTTGTTCAGACTTGCAATACCAACAGGAATCTGACCAGCAAAATTTGTAAGAGACAGATCGATGCTGACGAGCTCGGAGAGCCGCTCAAACCCAGAAGATGGGAGCTGCGCTCCCCTGAAGTCATTGCCACTAAGGCTAAGGTTTCTGAGCAAGGTGAGGTTGAAGATTGCAGGGTCTAGGCCATTGCTCTGAAGATAATATTGGCCACCGAGGTCGAGCGCGATGACATGACCGGAAGCCATGTCGCAGGTGACACCCTCCCAGTGGCAGCAGTCGGTGTCAGGTTGCCATGACGGGAGGCTGCCTTTGCTGATGAAGGAGCACTTTAGCTGCAGCAGGGAAGACGACTGAGATGCGAGGCATGCCGCAATGGAGCCATTGGCAGTGGCAGTAGGATGGGAGGAGGAAGAGTGTGTGTAGAGGAGGAGGAGCAAGATGAGCAGCTGTTTGTGCGTGGAACTCATCGTGCAAATTTGCGTGCTTCCGACCCCTCTGAATGTACTAGTTAATTAGAGGATGGAGAAGGTGTCAACATATATTGTTACTTTGATTCCTTGTTTCCAAGTCCAAACTCCAAATGCTGTTAACCTTGTCCAACACGCTCAGTGTGATCACAGCTTGATGCAGCACAGTAAGGAGAAGGTACATCCGTACATGTGAAGGTGACGGCAAATGCAGCGTAGACCTCACTATATTTCAGGTTCCTGGAATATAGCATCTGTTCAGGCGACAACTAACAACCATCAGATCTCCATCCAACGGTCTAAATCTATTAGTACAAATCACAATAAACAAATTATAATTTTTTTCTATAAAAGGACAAGAACAAAACTGTTGAGGCGCTTGAACTATTGGAGATATGAAAAAA
The DNA here is from genome assembly GCF_019320115.1 of Miscanthus floridulus. Lineage (NCBI taxonomy): Eukaryota > Viridiplantae > Streptophyta > Magnoliopsida > Poales > Poaceae > Miscanthus > Miscanthus floridulus. Next base: position 14,905,263 of record NC_089585.1, on the reverse strand, counting down.
AAATCGTCACGCTGGCTGGCAAAGACTCAGCAGCAGGCAATCAAAGTCAAGAGATAAGAAAAAAGACTTGGCATTCAGAGTCGTTGATTCTCGCTTGCATTTTGTTGGGATAGGCATCTCTTTTAGTCCTGTCATTGTCTGTAACTGACTCTGTCTGGTGGAACTGAGAGTCCGGTCTTTGAAAAATAAAAAGCTAGGGGTCCGTGTGTTGTTGACATCTCTGAATTTGGCGTAACCATTGGTCGCAATGGGCGAGTCTGTTCACGCGTTCAAACTTGAAATCTGTTTCTGATTAGATCTTTATTTTTTTTAAAGAAAATAACACAATGTGTCCTACAGCGCATCTGCAACTTTATTCGATGCAGAGTTCTTTTTTTCTTTTATCTCTAGACAAGGTTAATACAGCAAGGTCTGAACTGTTAGTCGTGTTCTTCTCAAACAATTGTACTCTCTAATTCAGTTAATTCCTTTGCACCCTCCATAAGCTTAGTCTATTCTCGTTGTAATAGTATGTGTTGCTTATTAAGCCTTGTTTGGATACAATTATAATCGATGGCTTCCCGATGACAACGACTAACGGGATGACGATTTGTTGTTGCTTGATGCTAGGCCAGCAAATCAATTAGATCCGCGACCAAAACCTTCCTACAAGGGCGCTGCCCTCTGTGGAGATCGATCTCCCCAAGGGCGATGCAGTTGGCAGCGGTAGCAGAAGCCTTGGCTCAGGATCGAAACACTAAATTTAGCTTTCTTGGGTTCCAAAGGCAAGACTTCCTGAAGATGATTGGAGATCGATAGGATAGAGGGTCAGATAAGCTGGTTCTCTCCTGCGCCGGCTAGGCAACCACGCTCAGGTTGGGACAGAAACAAACCTCTAATTTCTGGAGCCTATTGGGCCTGCGTTGCATGTGATTCACTTCTATTCTTTTGTCATGGTTACAGTACAATAATTCAATTCAGATCGTTCCGTTCAAGTTTAGTGTAAGTTTTACTTCATGTGTTGTACTAATATATGTTTAAATTTAGCACTTGACATAATTATAGTCAGTAAAATAGTCCTTTTCACCTTGATATAACACCACTATCCTTGGGAATTAGATCTGAAACAGAATAATCAGGAAACTGCAATCTTATCTTATAACATCGAGATACATTTAACCAGTACAACAGTAATATATGTCTTATAGAAAAAATATCAGGCATTTGTTGCATATTGGTATTACATATACATATAAATATACAAATGTTTGCAAATCCATCCTTCTATGCGGTAAAATATTCGTGACAAGATTGCCAATGCGAAACCCACTCCAAACCCCAAGCCAACAAATGTGAACAAAAGGATGGCATCAACTCTGTCCTGCCACAAACTATTGGATTCTTGATGATCTAATGCTCTTGGAGTAGTTGAACCGGGATTGTCACATTGTTTTGACACTTGACTTCCACAAAGGCCCGCATTGCCTTCAAAAGAATTGGATGGAAATGAAAAAAACTGGTTTTGCTCTGGTATTCTTCCAGTCAAGTTGTTGTAGGAAAGATTTAGCCAACTGAGAGAAGTTAGAGAGGTCAGATCTGGTGGGATTTCCCCTGAGAAATGGTTGCAGGAGAGATCTAAAGATTCCAGCCTACTCAAATCACCAAGCTGTGGTGGAATTTGTCCCACAAAATTATTGTGCGACATATTAAGTCCATGTAGTGAAACAAGCTTGCCAAGTGACTTGGGAATGGGACCATCAAATGAGTTATCTGATAAATCGATTACTTCAAAAGTGGTTAGGATTTTGGTTATCTGTAACTCAGAATTTTTGTATGTGATGGTGACAGTATATTGATAGTTCGGTTCATTTGGTTTGTCGTCGTGCTCCAAAATTTGTCCTTTGTCATTGCTGTTATTCATCATTGATTTCAATGTCTCAAACCATTCTGAATGCAAGTAACCAGAGAAATTGTTGGAAGCTAAGTCTATTATTTGCAAACTTGTAAAATGTTTATTTCTTTTATGGCCAGTATGAAGATCTGTTACAGTGCCATTGAGTTGGTTGGATCTTAAGATAAGGACTCGAAGGTTTGGAAGAGCACCCATCGAAGATGGAAGTGAACCAACAATACGATTATTATCAACGTCAAGGAGCTCTAAATCTTGGCAATTTTTTAGTGATTCAGGTAGTGTACCTTCAATTCGATTTTCACTCAGATCTATTGTTTCAAGCTTACATCCTTCTCTAATATTTTTTGGCAGTACCCCATGTAGCTTGTTTTTTCTTAACTTTAATACAGTGAGGCTTCCTCTTTCTATCAAACATGCTGGGACTGGTCCACTAAAGTAGTTGTAAGATAGGTCCAAGATATCAAGGTTGTTTAAACTACAAACCGAAGGTGGTATATGGCCACTTAGTTTATTATTAGAAAAATTGATGTAGGTCAGTAGGTGCCATTTGTAATACCTGCCGAAGTTGGGCATGATGGAAGAGAAGTTATTATTTGAGTAATCCAACGTAACCTCCTCGGATGATGATACTGGTATTGGTATTCTTCCTCGAAGTCTATTAGAACTGAGATCAAGAAAAGCCAAGGATGACATATGAGGAAAAGAAGGAGACTTCTCTAAAGTAGTAAACATGTTGTGTGAAAGGTCCAAACTTTGAAGTTGGTACTTCCAGTTTTCCCATACCCAACTTGGTATGGCCCCTTCCATTTGGTTATTCGAAAGGTTAAGATATGCAACAGTGTCAATATATCTGAATGCAGCTGGAAGTTTAGTAAGATTGCAAGATGCAAGAGCTATGTCAGTGATATTAGGGAGAGACGGAAACACTGTATCACCTTCTTTGTCTATGAGCGATATCATATTATTAGACAGGCTAAGCGCAGTGAGGCTTTTCAACCCCCAGACTAAGCTAAGCTCAATTGTGCCCGTCAATTTATTTGACTCGAGATAGAGAAACTGAAGATTTGCAAGCTGAAAAAATGATTTCGGTATTGGTCCTGTCAACTGATTACCACTTAAATCAATATCTGTCAACAGTGAGGATGAAGGAGCAGGAATGTCTTCTAGAGAACCCGAAAGCTGATTCCCACCATCTAGGAAAACAGCTTGCAGTGCTGGAAGAGCGCACAAAGACTTCGGAATGTCTCCTGCACGCATGGACAATATGTCAGAGTCTTTTCAAGCATTACTAATGTCTTTTGGATTTTGGTCCTGCAAATTGTAAATAGAAGGCATATTTCTGGTACTAACAGACCAATTTCAAAATTTTGACATCATTATATCCTAGAGCTTGTTTATTTATATTCCATCTATGTATTTTTAATATGTTGTATTATTATTTGAAAATGTCAAACTCAATACGTTTTGACTAACAAATATCAAATCGTCTACATGCTCAATGTACAAAAGCCATGCCAATAACTTGAGTTTCAAAAATCTGTTAATACATTGATTTTTTTACTGGCTATAAAACATACTACAAGAGAGATTAATGATAAAAAATATGCTATGGAAGATACTTTTAACCTATATGTATACAACGTGCATTCAAAATGAATGCGCTGGGTGATGATATTTGGCTTGACATTGGATAATTATGGCATAACAAGCAATTGTAGTTTTTGTTAGGTTCAACCTTTCATTTGGAGTTACTAACTTGTACTAAATAAAAGGGTTCACAAGCCAAGAGACATGACAAAAGACACATCTTTACGCACAATGCAACACTACACCGCTAGTTAGCCATTGGCAAAATCAAGCATATATGAGTTAAGAGCATAACTGTGGAAGCCTCAAATCATCTTAACAATTCCTCATCATTCTTTTATAAGGTCATATATCAACCTTGACTATCTCAATCTCTCCCTTGACAAGTGCAATGTTAAACACCAAAACAAAAATGGTTTGAAGGCAAAGTGAAGTCACTCAAATGACCGAAAGCTAGCTAGTAATTAAAAAGCAAACACAAGACCGTTTGATACGAGGAAGCAGGATCATCAAAGCTCCAAGTAAAAACTCTCAATTTGGCAAAAGCTAAACACAACCAAAAAGTCAAATAAGACACACAAGAGCTTCATGAAATCTCAAAAAGCTCAAAGCCATTTCACATTAGTCTATTGCCCATCACAAGTAAACCAAGGTTCCTATCAACTTGGTTTCACATCTCCACCTTAAGGTAACCTGTCACTATCTCTTCCTTAAGGTAACCTTGGTTTCACATTCTGCAGAGTAGGAGCATAGGACCAAGAGGTCGAGAGCGTGGAAGAAGTGCTTAGTGGGCTGGTTTACTACTAATGATAATGATGAATACCTAACACCGGGGTTGCGCAAACCATTTACTAAACACTATCATGACAGAATTAACCTCTAACTCTACCAATCAGCCAGGGGCTCAGGGGCCTACACCTAGCGCTAGATAACTAACAAAGCCCCCGAGGCTTTGATTGCTCCGAGCGATGGAGTACACAAGATTCATGATATCATAAGATATGGGTTACACAAGAGCCACCATAGTTTAAGTTAAGGTTCAACCAAAATACATATTCAAGATACAAAAAAACTATTGGAAATGGAGAAAAAAACATATAGACCAGTATTGGTAACTTTAACTTAATTGGACAAAGACTACATTATCTATTATGTATATTGTGTTAAAAAATAAACAAGAAAATGTGTAATTCTGTACAAGTAACTGTTATTGATCAGATAGAGATATATTAAACAATAACTAATGCTTATATCTTCTAATATTCTAATCCATGCGAGAGCACGGATTGATCGACTAGGGAGCCTAATGCATACTTTACGTAAAATCAGTGCAACTAGATCTACATGTGAGACCCACACGAGAAACTCAAAGTCGCACATGAAAGGCTTCTCTACGTGTTAATAAGTCAAAAAAAAAAAAATCCAACGAACACCGGGCATTTTTTAGTTTATCTCCAATAAGTTTTGGACTTGGTCAGATCATACGGTGATGGACATCCAAATCCAAATACACACATCAAAATGTATCCAAATCAAATAAAATCCATTTGGATTTTGGATTATTCAAATCCACTCCCAATCGTCCCTATCTATAATCTATAATAATAGGAAAGTAAAGAGTAGTATTTTGTAAGGAAGCAATTGTGATTTGGAGTCTTACCGGTGAGGCTATTATCTGAGAATCGCAGCTCCTCGAGTTGGGTCAGGTTCCCAATTGTTGAAGGTATCAGCCCCGAGAAATTGCAACCTTCGAGATCCAAATATGTTATCTTCGTAAGATTGCCGATCCATGGCGGTATTTGCTGCCCAGAGACGTCACCCCCCATTAACTCTAAAGATGTCAAAGTTCCGAGATATCCAATCTGGTGTGGTATTGGCACAGTGAAATCACAATTCATAAGGACAGAGTTTCCAGCTTTGTCAGGTTGCCGATCCAAGAGGGTACCGATTGTGAGAAGTCGTAGCCACGAAGGTCCAGGTATTTCAATTCTTTAAGATTGCCAACCCAAGTTAATACTGGCTTCTCCAACACAGATCCATCTAGCTCCAGTCTATTCAGTGACGGAAGCCTTATTGAAATGGGGAGTTCCTTGCCCATGGTTGATGTGGTAAGGCGCAAAGTCTGAAGAGACGTCAGATTGGCAAAAGAGAGTGGCGTGTCATAAGTGAAGTTGGTCCATACTAGATTCAGGTTCTGCAAATTGTTTCCATCTGGGAAATATGTTAATCTCACGAAAAGCATGGGGTTATCAGATAAATCAAGCATCATCAAACTTTTTAGCTGGAAGATCTTGGTTGGAAATTGCCCTTCAAAAGAAGTGCCTGCTATGTCAAGACTCCTTAGGGAACGTTAGTCCCTCGGCTGCCCTGCACAGGTAAGCAGTAAGCTTACCAGCACACTCACTCATTATGGCTAGAGATAGAAGAAGATATTGAGAACAGTTCATACACATAGCATAAGCCCAGCGCTGGCCGAAAGCTCTGCTTTTGGATGTGGCAAACTGAACTGATTTGCTGTATTGCCTTTGGATAGAATATATACAACTGTAGCTGTACCTCTACCAGGTACATAGTTGTTGGTGAGTACACCAACTACCTACTACCGGAGTACAAGAGTACACCAACTACCTACTCCTAAGGTATAAAGCTTAGCTCAACCATCTCCACTCTACATAGCTGAAGTAAACCACTACTACTATGGCCTACTGCCTTACTGCTACAGCTACAGGAGCTGGTTGACAGAGCCGATCAGTCTCCAACTCCCAACAGGGAGTGGTCGACTGAGCCGACCATTCTCCAATAATAGAGAAACGGGAGCAACAGATTATGTCTTACAATTCTTTCCCTAATCCTGCTGCTAACCCGATGCCTTGACCTCATCAATGTCAATCATCTTCCGCAGCTCCATGAACCGCAGGCGGCCGAGTGACTTGGTGAGGATGTCAGCGAGATGTCTGCTAGTCTCGACAAACTCGATGACGATCTGCCCTCCATTGATGCAGTCCCAGAGAAAGTGGAACTTGATGTCAATATGCTTGCTCTGGTCGTGAAGGATAGGGTTCTTGGCGAGGGCGATGGTGGGCTGGTTGTCCACCATCAGAGCTGGCGGGTGAGCTTCCTCGCCGGTCAGCTTGCCCAGCAGCCGGCGTAGCCAGACAGCCTGGCACACCGCCATGGCCGCTGCGACGTACTCTGCCTCACACGTCGACAGCGCCACGATCTTTTGCTTCAGCGACTGCCAAGCAATGGGGGCTGCTCCAAAGAAGACGAGCACGCTGGAGGTGCTCGTCGCCCATCAATGTCGCCCACCATGTCCGCATCGCTGAAGACAGTGAGCTCCGGCTCACCTTCCTTTGCCTTGGGGGGTGCCTCACTGAAGACTATGAGCCGCAACCCACCCTTGCCGCTACTCTTGGAGAAGATGATCGCTTGATCGAGCATCCCCTTGACGTAGTGCAGCAACCTTTTAACTGCCGACCAATGATCTTCGCGCGGGTCCTTCATGAAATGGCTGAGGTACCCAACCGCGAACACAATGTCCGATCGGGTATGAGTGAGATAGCGTAGCCCGCCGATGATGCTCCAGTAGCGCGTCGCGTCCACCTTCGCAGTAGTGCTGTGCTTGCTCAGCTTCAGCCGCTCCTCCATTGGAGTCGCGCATGGCTTGTACTCCGCCATGCCGCCGTGCTCCAACAGCTTCTCCGCATAGGCGCACTGACCCAGGGAGATGCTGTGCTTCCCCTGCCTCACCTCGATGTCGAGGTAGTAGGAGAACATGCCGAGATAGCTCATCTTGAAATGAGCCACCATCTCACGCTTGAAACCATCAATGTCCTCTGCTCCGCTCCTCCATCGGAGTCACGCACGGCTTGCACTCCGCCATGCCGCCGTGCTCCAGCAGCTTCTCCGTGTAGGCGTGACCTAGGGAGATGCTCTGCTTTCCCTGCCTCACCTCAATGCCAAGATAGTATTAGAGCACGCCGAGATCCCTCATCTTGAAACGAGTCACCATCTCACGCTTGAAACCATCGATGTCCTCTACTCGCGCTCCGGTGACGATTAAGTCATCCACGTACACGCCACCGACGAGCTCCTCCTTCCCCCATTGCCACGTGTAGAGCGCGTGCTCTGTAGCATAGCGAGTGAACCCAAGCTCGCCCAAGGTGGCATCGAGCTTGGCATTCCACGCTCGAGGGGCCCGCCATAGCCCGTAGAGCGCCTTGCGTAGCTTGAGCACCTTGTGCTCAGCGCCCTTGACGGCGAAGCCTGGAGCTTGCTTGACGAAGACCGTCTCTGTGAGCTCACCATTGAGGAACGCAGACTTGACGTTGAGGTAGTGAATGTGCCAATCCTTCGCTGCTGCCATGGCCAATAGCAAGTGAACGGACTCCATTCACGCCATCGGAGCAAAGACTTCCTCGAAGTTGATGCCCTCACGCTGCACGAAGCCATGGGTGACAAGCCAATCCTTATACTTGACAATGGTGCCACACTCGTCCCGCTTCACCTTGTAGACCCACTTCAAGCCAATCGGCCTGTAGCCCATCAGTGGATCTACCAGCTCCCATGTGCCATTGTCCTCGATGGCCTTCATCTCTTCCAACATCGCCCGTCGCCAATTGGCTTCACGTTCAGCCACTACAAATGTCGGTGGCTCCTCGACACTAACAAGGAGTAGCTCTGGATCATCGAGCAGCCGACTTGCCAGGCCTGTGGCCCCTGCATTGCCGATGATGTTGTCCAGCCTATGGAACCGCACCTCCTCGCCATCGTGGAAGGCATCCACGAACTCGCTGATGTCGCTTAGAGGGGAGGTGAACTTGATCAGTGGTCCCCGACCTCCCTATTCTGCTGGAGTGGTTGGCATCGCTGCTGGACCTCTCGACACCACTGCTAGAATGGTTGGATCCACTGCTGGAGCGATCGGCACCACTCCTGGAGTGGTCGGCTCCACTGCTAGAGCGCTCGACACTGCTGCTGAAGTGCTCGGCACCCCCTTTAGAGTGGTTGGCATTGCTGCTGGACCGCTCGGCACCACTTCTAGGGTGGTCGGCACCTCTTCTCCAGCGTCTCCACCACCGTGGATGACTAAGTGTTCGACGACGAAGGTGCTGCTCAAGCTGCCAGCTTCCCCCATGCCCGGACCCTCCCAGTCCTAGGCCACCATCTCATCGAACATCACATCTCTAGAGATCACCACCTTGCCTCTCTTGGGATCATAAAGCCGATAGGCCTTGTTGCCCTCCTCGTAGCCTAGGAGCACCATCGGCATGCTTCTGTCTTCCAGCTTGTCGAGGTGAGGCTTGGTGTTCTTCACATGGCCGACGCAGCCAAATGTCTTAAGGAAGGACACATTCAGCTTGCGTCCATGCCAAGCCTCGAACGACGTCTTGCCCTTCAGGGCCTTGGTGGGCGCGCGATTGAGGATAAACACTGCTGTGGTCATTGCCTCTCCCTAGAACTCCATCGGCATCTTCTTGGCCTTCATCATGGATTGAGCCATGCCGACCACTGTCTGGTTTCGCCGCTCCACCACGCCATTCTGCTATGGCGAATACGGCGCGGTGTGGTGTCGCACCATGCCCTAATCCACGCAGTAAGCAGCGAACTCCACTGAAGTGAATTCACCACCATGATCAGTCTGTAGCACGCGTAGCTTCTTGTCGATCTTCGCCTCCACGCGTGCCTTGAACTTCTTGACCGCTTCCACCACCTTGGTCTTGCTGGTCAGAAGCTATAGCCACATGTATCGGCTGTAGTCATCCACCAGCAAGATGAAGTACTTGCGCCTACTAGGCGTCACCGGCGTGATCGGCCCACAGAGGTCACCATGGACCAGCTCGAGGGCCTCTGCCACGTGGTACTTCACCATCTTCGAGAACGACAACCTTCTTTGCTTCTTGGCTAGGCAGCTGTCACATAGCTCGCCTACGTGCTCGATGTGAGGTAGCCCAGTCACCATCTTCTTCAGCCGACTAAGAGCGTCGAAGCTGAGATATCCATACCAGGCATGCCACAACCATGGCTCCTCCATGCGCCATGCAGCCAAGCAGATGGGCTGCTCCACCTTCAGGTCAAGCAGGTACAGCCAGTTTTGGGACCTCTTCACCTTGGTAAGAAGCCACTGCTCCCGATCCTCGATCCTGAGGATGCCATCCTTGATCAGTACCTCGCTGCCGCACTCATCCAGCTGGCCAATGCTGATGATACTTGAACGCAGCTATGGGATGTAATATACTTCCATCAGCGCGTGGTGCTTGCCGTTCTGGCACCTGAAGATGATGGTGTTGTGCTCTCGGATCGCCACCCTTGAGTGTAACACCCTAGGTGTTAAGCATGCATTTAACCTTGACATTGCATGATCATAAGCATCATTGAGCATAAGCATATCATGTATTCTATCTATGTTGGCTTATATTGCATGTATTGTTACTTAATTGCCTTACTTATGCTAGGGTTTCCTTGTAACCAATGTATGAAATGCTTGTGTGACCTTAGGAGTACCTTAAACATGTTTAGGATAGTATAAGGAACAACTTTGGTATTCATGACTAAGGCTAGTTTGGTCTCTAAGTCCTAGTTATGGTGTAAGTCATCATTTTAAAGTGGTATGTTTGACCTAGTTTGAACTATGTCATAGAGTCTTTGCATGGCAAAGCACCCTTAAGCAAAGTTGTAGTATTTGAGTAGAGCAACAACTTTTATTTTTGGGTCATGAGCTAATTCAGTGCATAGCTTGGTCATTTTGAGCTCACAAAAATCAGCAAAACACAAGTTTTCAACACTTAGAAATTTTCTAAGTCATTTCCGGTTTACTGTTTCGCTGAGCTGACTTTGTGATGATTTTACTCCTTATTCGTTGAGAATTAGACTTTCGTCTTTCAAGAGAAATTGGAGATGGTATATAGGGCTACAACTTTGGTTAAGGAAGATTTCATTAATGTGCCGTGGATTAGGAGTTTGAACATCATCAAATCACGCTGTTAGGCTCGGGCGCTGGCTCTGATGGCCTGTTCAGCCTGGCCATCAGTGGCCGACCGGCGTAGGATTTGGCCATCGTGTGGAGGCCGTTCGATGCTGATGGCCCGGTCAGTCAGGACACGTCGGGCCACGACGCGCCTTCACCTACCCAACGCTCGCCCGTGACTCCGTGTGCTCTCATTTTCCCCTCCTGCCTCCTCCTTCGCTTGCGCCTCTGCCCACAGCAGCGAGAGCTCGCCGCCGTTGCCATTGTCGGCCACCTAGCTCGCACCGCGTCGCACCTTCACCGCAGGCATTGCTCCATCATGCTTCCACCACCTCACCACACCCGCCTTTCTTGCTAGCCACGTGTGGCAGAACCACCCAAAATAACGCACTTACGGAGGCGCTTGTCTTCCACTGACACTAAGCACCCTGAGAGCGATCTACATCGAGTAGGTTCCGTCGAGCACACCCCAAGGGAGAGCCCAAAGGGTCCACATTTTTCCCGTAGGATCCAATAATGAGAACGAGTTTACAATACTTAATCCATTTCATACATCCAGAGTTCTTAAAAATTGTATTATTACATTACCAAAGTCAGAGTGCGGAATATTAAACAGCAGAATGAAAATAAACATCAAGTAAACATCTATCAATAATAAGCAAGGATCCGTCTATGCCCACCAGAAGAATCCTTCACACAACGGCTACGTCTCAAGCAGTACCTGCAACAGGGGTAAATAAACCCTGAGTACACAATGTACTCGCAAGCTTATCCAACTAGTGGGAATAATTTCCCGACTTCAAGGAATATGATGAGCTTTATGGTTTGCTGGTTTCCTTTTGCAGAAAGCAATACTAATAGTGAATCTTTATTTATGTTATTATTAGTAGTCATGATTAATTCGTTATCTAGCCATTCTAGGTAAGCACATGTTCTACTTTCAAGCAAGAGTTGAGCAACAGTTCCATTTCTTTACCTTTCATCTTTTAGTTCTTACTACGGTGCTAGAGTTTAGACAAGCCATACCGGATTGCCCGGTGATTCATGAATCAATGTGCCCAGCTAGGTACCTCGAAAACATATGCCCCACTTGTACCCTAGGCACAAGCAGGACCAACCCATCACCCTCCTGTCTTAGGGTCCAGGTCCCCGTCCAAACTTGGACTCCAAGCCCCCGCTCCTGAGTCCCAGACTTAGTGCGGTGCAAGGACCTCCACCATCCCCGCCTCCAATCAGTCAGTCCGGAAAGAGCCAGAACCCATGACAAAAGAGCAACAAGTCTTCCATGCGCCCATACCCAAGTATGTGCTCGGGATAATAAGTCTATGACTTGTCTAGCGTCCAATGCAACGACCGGTCCTTAACCAACATAGACAGGGAAAAAGTGTAACCAAGCTATGCCCTGTTGGCCGCAGAACACAACCTCTTACACCCACCAATACCCAAACCATATTCCTGCCCAGTCACCATTTTTCCTTTCCACCATTTTATCATGAGTGATCATAATTATCACCTATTGTGAGTAACGACAGGTTCCTCATGCTACCGAAATCCTGAGCATAGCAGCTACTCGACCTATACTAGTAGGACTCATAGGTAAGTATATCTATGCATGTAGTTTCCATAAAATGCATGTACATAAATGCACATCATATATATATTCAGTGATCATTCAAAAATAAGGGTTATACACTGGGGATTGCCTTGGGCAGGCGGTGTGTCAACAAAGTCAGCAACGAACGGCTCTGGGGCTCCCTCCTATACGAGAACCTCCTCGTCGTACTCCTTAATAATCTTCTCATAGTCATGTTCGTCTGCAGGCACGAACTCTACCAACTCGTGATCTACATACATGAAATGATGATGTAACACTTAGTAATACGGCAACAGCAACTCTTAAAATAGAAATACATTTGTCAAGCTACTAAACTAACTCTACCGACTAAGATGCTACATTACTTATCATTTCCACTAAACAGGCATGAGACATTTCATACATTAACTTAGCAACTACAGGCATTCTTATTTTTAACATCGATTTACTCTATATACGATAAAACAAGGAGTACTAGCTACTCTATTTAACAACCTACTCTAGGGCTAAAAAATTACAGTGAGTGCTTAATAATGTTATGAGTCTTCTGTAAAATTTTCAGAGCTAGCACTTCTACCATTTCATCATGAAAATTCTTTCTCTAAATAACCCTAATAACGATAAGCATATTATAATAAATAAAGTAACCTTAAGGACACCACAGAACTACATGAGCTAAATACACTAACAGGTAGAGCATGAATTTAGGAGACTAACAAAATTTAGTTCATGATTTTTGGATACTTACATAATTTTATATTAATTATCAAAGATCAGTTCACAACTTAATTTAGAAAAGAATGAACTAATTCATTAGAAAAGAAAAAGCCAAAACAGCCCGGCGCGGCCCATCGTAGCTCGGCCCACGCTCACGCAGCGCGTGCAAACGCGTGCCACCGACGCGGCCCACGCTACGTGGCCCACGGCGGAGCCCGCACGTGAGCTGGCTCTTTTGCTAAAGAGCCCCCGTTCTCTTTCCTATTTGCGAAGCTAACTCAAACACTATTTAACTGAGTCATGGATTTGCATCTAGCACCCTTCCCTTAATCCAATTCCTGTTTTTCAAGGTCCCTAGCTGGAACTAATAAAGGCCGCGGCATCTCTGGCCAAACACCGGCGAGCACGGACCTCCCCGACATCAACTAGCACCAACATGACACTCTATGTGCAAAGCACAACCGATCGAGGTATCAAACACCACAAATGGTGCAGCACGAAGACGTGGCCATGTGTCGCGGTGAGGTCTGGCCACGGCAACATCGGCGTCAGTGAAATCACCTAGCCCAATGCCTCTACCGCTACCCTTTTATCCATCTATAGATTACGAGCAACAAGATAGAAGCCTTATTTGAACTGCTACTACACCCAAACACGCTGGCCATGGGAACGACATCAAACCCAGTTCGTCGACAGCAGCGAACATGTCCTGACGATCCTAGACCTCAACCGGTTCAACATTCTACCCTAGGAGCAGAGGTGCCTCACTAGAGATGTGTAGGATGGTATGGACATGGTCGTGAGGCTCGGCAAGGTGGTTGGCCACGAGCGTGGGGTTGCTCTGGTTCACGGCAAGCGCAGCGACGACGTCCCCGGCGACCTGCTGCTCCATTGACGAAACTGCTACATGGGCGAGGCAACCAAGTCAAGGAGACATAAAAGCACTGCTCAATTGAGACAACGGAGCATGGAGCGACACCCTGGCCGAGCACCTGCCTCGACGGCCATGGTAGACCGCCGCGAGAAAAATGCCCTGCATTACCTCACTGGAGGATGAAAGCTCATCAGGTCGACTCCAATCATGAGCTAACCACCAGGGCTAGTTGGGTGCATGGTTAATTGGACGGAAGTGGACGGTGCGAGGCCAATTAGGTGGACGACACCATTCGGTCTTAAGGGGGGTCAACGGTGGAGGAAAACTCAAATTGAAGCCCGACATCGTACAACTACAACAGTGGTAGGCTTGGCGAGAAGCTAGGCTCCAAATCAAGCTCCGGGCATGTGCAATTACATGGATGCGGCCAGGCTATGCGGGTTGGCCTTGGCGCGGCTCAGCCAGCCGGCGCGATGCCATTTAAGGCGAGAGCGATAGGAGCATGGCGCGATGGATGATGGCTCCACGTGCGCGTACGAGGCCAGCACGACGACATGTAACCGCAGCGCCTTGACTTGTAAGACACTGGTGGCCAGGCCACGTGACGGCATAGCAGGCGCGCGCAGCAGCGGCAGCGACGCAAGTGATGTGAGCACACACGAGGTGACAACGCGATGCAGAGGCACGTGCGCATGCTGGCGACAATAGCCGCTGCCCTAGGATGCCACTGCACCCGAGCAGACAGTGACGGCGACCGGCAGAGCAGGGCCGGCAATGACACGATGCGGGCCGCCCAAGGGCACCAGTAGCGATGTTGACAGGAGCGCATGCCGTGGTAGTGGGAAGGAGCAGTCGCATGCCCTAGGCAGTCGGCCACCGTGGCTAGTCAGGCATGGCCAGACATGCGCATGCACGGTCGGCGCGCCGACAATAGCACAGGGCAGTGGTGACCGCGTGCACATGATGAAACTGGCGGGAAACGTCATGCACACGACTTTTAAAGCGTTCCAAAAATCAAACTCGATGATTCAAATGCCAAACCAGTTTTTCTATACTCAAGAGGGCATGTTAAACTACTGAAACAAGCCCTAATACCATACCACTACTTAACCCAAATCTCCTACAAAAATTGTCGAACTTAGCTTCATCAAAGCGTTTTTCGACTTTGATTTCCAAGCCATTCGACCAAGTCTCGATCGGATTCGCGTCGAATTTGATTTCCAAGCCATTCGATACGCTAGCTAGTGAATTCCTTTCGCGATCGTAGGTATTTCATCGTCACCTACGAAGTTTGTACTACAAACTTTATTAAAGTGTCGTATATGCATTCTATAGTATTTCTGTTCAATAAAAATTCATTTAGAACCCTAAGTGATATAACATGACATGAAATATAATATTTGTTTTGCGTTTCTGATGAACGTTTCAAGTTACGTACATTGCTTTACACCCTATATTACACACATTTACACATAAATATGATGCTCATGCAGTGTTTTAGCAAAAGGCTATACAGTGTAACACCAAGGGTGTTACACCGCGCACAGTAAGGCCTCCGTGCAGCGCACGGCCTCACCATCGTATCACTGCCATGCCTCGTTGCCGTGCCTAGGCCGTCTTCGACCACCGCTGGTCATGCTAGTGTGTGCGCTAGGATCACCGTAGGATGTAGAAGCTCGGTGTAACCCTAGATTGCGCCATCTCGGTCACCTCCGGCGGCTCACCATCGACCGCATCCGCCGTGCTGCCATGAGCACCGCCATCACCTTTAGCGGCCGCAATCGATCCAATTAGTTAGCTCAGTGCGTGCGGAATGTCATGGGGAAGCTCGTAGTGCCGATGCCGTCGCCGGAGAGCTCGCCGTCGCCGAACTCCGGCCGGTCCGCGCCGCTGCCCTGTTTTTATGTCATTGACGTGCGGGCCCATCTGACTCGAGGACCCCAGCTGTCAGTGGCTTAGGATTAGAAGGCTAGTTCATTTATTTCAGATTTGTATGCAAACTTTGAAAAATCATAAGTGGAGTTCTAGATGTCCAATTCTTGTGAACAAAATTTTGTTGTGATCCTCATGAAGTGTAGTGTTTTATAAATATATGAAATGTACAGTTTCTAGTATTTTTCATGGTGATTAAAATGTATTTAGATAAATGCTTTTTGAATGTTTACAATCTTGTAAATTATATATCTTGAGCTAGAAAAGTGATAAAATTGAGATTCTAATTTTGTTGGTCTTGTGTTGACATGCTCTAGCTAGGAAAAATAATAAACTTGCTGTAAACTTGACTGAAGTAGGGTCTTTCTATTTATCTAGTAATAAATAATATTTTCTGAGGAAAATTATAGGGATAAAAATATATAACATATTGATATGCAAATTTTTGTACAGGAGTATGGCACTAATATGAAGCTAGGAAAAATATATAATCTGTTGTTTGATACTTTTTTATAGGGTTAACTTTTTTCACTAAAATAGGCCTTGCTAGCTTGTCATTTTTGTAAAGGATGTTATACTTGGTCAAATGGTATGAAATTTTTGCAGTAGTCTATTGGGAGCACTTGAAAGGCACTGTAATTTTCAGAGAATTAGTTGTGCACATTTGGTATATGTTTGTTATTTTCCCTAATTATCTAATTAAATTAATAAGGACATTTAAATGAATAGATTGGGCTTGACCATTATGTTTTCTTGAGTGTATTTGATGTTACTGAACTGTTGGTATACTTGGTGATGTCAAATTTTGAATGCTTACATGCAGTAAAAATATTGTTGCTCTATAATTTGATCTAGAAGTGTTTTCGGACAGATTCTGTTGTTGAGCATGTTGCTTAGTCAAAATGATGTTTGCTGTAGAAATGGTTAATAACAAAGTTGTAGAGAACTTCTTCATATATCTTGTGTTAAAATTTTAGGACAATAGGCCAAAGGGTTTAGGAGTTATAGCTGTTTTAAGTTAGTCTCCCGAAATGCTTGTTCTCTAGAATTTCTGGACAGCACTGGATAGATTGCCTATTTTGGTTAGGATAGAGTATGAATTAGCTTTTGATGATTAAATAAGAGTTGTAGGAAATTTTACAAGATTTCCAGAAAGTCTAAGATCATAGCATTTGGATAAGTAGAACTTCAGTTATGATGTAAACTTGTAACTTCCATGTGTAGTTTAGACATTGCCTTGTATGAAATTTGTAAGTAGATAGAGAAGAGATATGCACCTACTCAGTTAGCATGGGGTTAGCAATTGCTATCATTATATAACTTAACATCATTATCGTAGCATGTACCTTCCCATATCACATCACCCATGATCCTTCTTGGGCATTCATGGAGCTTACTTATGCATATGCATGCAATAGGTGCATCCGAGGAAATCACGCTGGTGGAGCTAGACGACGATCCATAAGAGGAGAATCAGGAAGTGCAGCACCAGGAGGTTCTCGGTGAAGGTGAGCCTGAGGTTGATCATCTTTCGAAGTGCCCTGATCATCAGCCAGCAACGTTCGTGAAAGGCAAGCCCCAGAGCATTATAAGTCTCCCTATTTTATTAATGTCACCTAAGTTACTCATATTGATGCATTACGTGACAGGAGTTATTTAGAAATACTTGCTGCATATTACCTTTCCTTGACCAAAAATATCTACTATGAATCCTATTTAAGTCTAGGAACGTTTATCATGCTTAGCTATGCTTAGACCGGTAGAAGTCGGGTGATTTCCTGTCACCTGCGAGCTATAGGTGATAACTTGATCACGGTTGGCTATATTGTGCTATCGTGGAACATAACCTAGTACTGTTGAATAAATGGAGACTGAGCGGAGTCTTATGTTGTGGTATCATAGTGATTCCATCTGTGTCGTTTAAGGACTGGCCATTGGAGGTTTATCTTGTCATGTTGAACGCACGCCTCTCACATAGTTGGCCGGATAAGTCGTTCTGACCGTAAAGCCGAGTAGCTCAACTCAGACCAAGGACACGAGCAGTTAAAGTGCGCACCCTGGAGATAGTAAGGATGTGCGGAGAGCTAATGGCATAAGCCCAAGGGTGGGTTAGAGTCCCGAGCCCCCTTGACAGATTGGTTGTATCTTTGAGGGTGCGTCACTGGTCCTACCCGTGATTGTACTTGAGTTGTCCCAAAGGTGACCTGATGCGACCCCGACGAGGGAAGTATGGGTGTGTGCTAGGAATAATTCCCCAGCTGGGTAAGAATCGATTCAAATCGTCGTCTCTCCCGGATAGTGAGAACTTGACAGGAGTACACTTTATCATAGTAATTGATGGAAGTGTGGTTATGAGATTATGCAAGAACTCAACTGGATATGGTTATTATTGTGATGACTTAATGGTACCAACATGTTTGGCATAGGATAGCTGCTAATCTAGTATGAGATAGGATTAATAACTAGTGATTCACAATTAAAGATATGTTGGATAACTTATGCTTTTTCTGCAAATAATGTCTACCAGCTCTACTTATAAAGCCTTGCATACTCCTTGGTGTCTTAGTATATTAGTTGGACGGGTAAGTCTAGCTAAGTACCTTCTCGTACTCAGGGTTTTCTTCCCATTGTTGTAGATAATGTTATGTATCACGGCTACTGCAAGAACTGCTTTGCTCCTATAGTGGATGAGGACTAGGACCATGGGCAATGGTCATTCTGTATATCATCTCACCCTTATGCTTTTGGTTGGAGATGACTATGAAACTGGCTTTGTATTAAACTATGTGTGATGTCAATGTTAAACTACTTTGCTTCCGCTACTTTCAAACTTGGTTTGTAATAATTATTCAAACTCTGATGTATGAGAACTATTTGTGAACTATGATATAACATATGACTGGTTATGTTGAATCTCTATGATCTTGGTTTGTATGTTGGTTGTTTGAGATCCTTCGAGATTTCATTGTACTACCGGGTTTATATGGGCTCAAGTATGACGGTTTGATCGCTTCGGTGATTGCTTTTGTACTTGTGCTCTTATAAATTGGATGGTTCTGTGACATTGAGCCGTCACCGAACTTCACCGTGCTAGTCACGTCGCCATCGAGCTCAAAGAAGGCTTCCTTGAAGCCCGTCATGTGGTTGCTGGCGCTGGAGTCCAGGTACCACCGCTGCTCCTACTCGCCGCCCACATGTCCGAGGTGGACTTGGGCGCACGGTTCATCGAGGTTGACAACCTTCAGAGCCTTCTCATGCTCCTCCACAGCCGTCACCTCTCCCTTTTCCTTGGCCTCAATGTCGTGCAATGCACATAACGTAGCCATCAGGAAAGTGGCATCATCATCATCATCAACCTACGCCAGATGAGCCTCAGCCTTCTTCTCCTGCTTGTAATTTGGGCACTTCTCTGCCCAATGGCCTGTCTTCCCGCAGCACCGGCAGGCATTGGGGGTCAACCTTCTTCTTCTTCTTCTCCGAAGAAGCCTTACCATGGTGCTTGCCATTGCCAACGCAGCTGGAGAAGGATTCCCTAGACTTCATCTTCTCCTTCATCCGGGCGGCCCACTCCTCCTCTATTAGCAGTAGCTTACCGCTATCCGTCGTTGTTGTGGCCTGCTCCATGTGCTCATCCACTGCCCATAGACGACCTATCACATCCTCAATAGTAAGGGTGGACAAGTCTAGCATCGTCTCTATGGAGAGAGCAATCTGGATGTACTTTGTCGACATGGAGTGGAGGTACTTGGAGACCGCCTCTCCATCATCGATGGTGACACCGTGGCTCCTCAGCTTGCTAATGAGCATTTGTAGGCGGAGGGAGAAGTCCTCCACTAACTCACCATCCTTGAACTTGAGGTTGGCGTACTCCTGCTTCAGCAGCTAGGCCATCGTCTTCTTTGCGCAGTCGAAACCGACGCGCATCGCCGCAATGGCCTCCCATGCCTCTTTAGCAGAGTTCTTCACCCCCAAAGGCTCCCTGTACTCCGCTGGCATAGCAGCAAGGATAGCCTCCAACGCTAACATATCATCTTCTTCGTTGTCGGTGCCCTTATCAATAGCATTCCAGAGCCATCGAGCTCTGAGCTTGACCTTCATGGTCATCGCCCACTCGCCATAGTTGGTGCGAGTCAACGTTGGCCAACTGGTGCCATTGACCTCCCGCACTGTTGAAAGGTCCTTATTTGGTTTTGATAATTGAGTGACAACCCTAGGTGGACTAATTGTGTTTATGTGAGATACACATGTGATTAGTCCACAGGTACATGTGTGTGAGCAACATATACCATGATGGTGAAGATGGCTCGAAGATGTTGTAAAGCTCACACATGTGATGATGAAGGAGCTCATTGCACATGAGACATGACATTGAGTCATGTGATCAAGGTGGAGAAGATCAAGACAAGACTTGGCTTGATGGACTGGTTGCAAGTGTGAAGGGCAAGTTGGAGGCTTTGGAGCGATGGACCACGTGGAGGTGAAGCTTGAGCAAGACTTGACGTTGATGGACGAAGGCAACAGTGAAAAACAAGTGAAGTGAAGATCAATGAACCAATATGATCACGTGATGATATGAAATGGATCATATCACGGTGAAAAGCAAGTGAAGAGAAGTTTATGACTAGGTTTAGGATAGATAGCCATACTATCAAGAGGGGCAAACTTGTTTGCATATCGGTCATCTAGTGCCACTCGAGTGATCTAACTTTGCATCGTTTCTAGGATTGAGTGGTGTAGCAAGTTGAGTGGCTAATCCTTTGAAAAATGTTTGTGAAAAGCTAACACACATACACATGGGGTTGTACACTTGGTGGTATTGGCACATTTACAAAGGAGAAGAAGTTGGAGTTGATGTGGATCAACTCAGTGAAGATACAAAGGCAAAAGGAGGTCACTGTGAGTGACCAGACGCTGGCCTCGGCTAGACCGACGCGTCCGATCAGTGGCAGCAGTGAAGGCGCAGGTGTCGGTCTTTGACCGGGCGCTGGGTCACTTTGTGACCGGACATGTGGTGGGTATGTCTGGTCCCACTGACGTGGCGGCATAGAGAAGAGGAGAAGGACCGGACGCTGATGCTGCATCTGATCGTGACCTACCAGACGCGTCCAGTCGCAAAACAGAGGCTCAGGGAGCTCTCTAGAAATGACCGGTCGCTGGCACCAATGCGTTCGGTCCTAACGTGTGGTGCGTCTAGTCGTCACTTGACCGTTGAGATGGTGTCAGTGACTATTGAGATCGGGCAGCTTTGGTTGAAAGCGGGTGACACGTGGATGGCCAGGAGTGACCGGACGCTGGCCGGGTTCGTCCGGTCATCACGACCGGCGAGTCCGGTCATCCTAAAAACGTCCAGTGAAGGGGTAACGGCTATTTTAACCCATGGGGCTATAAATAGAAATGTTGGTCGGCCTTTGGCCATGAGGGGAGAAAGTGAGAGCACACTAGACCCTTGGTGGCTTATGTGGTGGTGCTTGGGAGCCCTCTAACTCACTCTAGCTTGATAGTGTTCATCCGATTGAGTGAGTGAGTGATTCTAGTACGATTGCATCGTGAGGTTGCATCGAATGACACTAGGTGGTCCTCTTGCAAGCTGGTGGTGCTTGTTACTCTTGGAGGTTGCCACCTCCTAGATGGCTTGATGGTGGTCTCCGTCGAAGCCCGCAAGAAGCTTGTGCGAGGCTCCGGAGAAGAGTTTTGTGAGGGGCATTGTGCTCGTCCCGCGGGAGCCACGAAGAGCAACTCTAGTAGAGTGAGACGCGAAGGGCGACAAGTGGTCCAGCCAGATCAAGTGCTAGAGCTTGTGGTAAGCACTCCACATGGGAGAGTGTGACTTACGGGTCACCACTAGCAAGAGGACCGGTGACAACCTTGAAGCTTGTCTCAACGGGGACTAGCATGTTGGCAAGCACGTGAACCTCGGGCTAAAAATCATCGTGTCATCCTTGTCTTCCTGTTGGTTTGCATCGTCGTTACACAAGCTTGTAATTACTTTCATATATATTGTGCTTGTATAGTTGCTCTTGTAATTAGTTAGCTTGTATAGCTTGCTAGTTACCTTCTTGCTTGTGTAGCATAGAAGTAGCTCCTTTGCGTGGCTAATTTAGTTTGTGTAACCTTGTTAGTCACAATGCTTAGTTTGTGTAGCTAAGTATTTACGCTCTCTACATTGGCATTGGTTGCCTTGTTATTGAGCATTGCTAGTGAGCTTAGGAGCTTTGTGTTTTTGCATACTAGCATGTGTAGGAGCTCACTCGTTGCTTGAAGTACTAGTGGCATAGGTTTATGTGACCTTGCTTCTAGAATTGATTAGGTGAGCTCTAGCTAGCCCGACACCTTAGTTGCTTAATTAGGATCTTTGCAAGGTGCTAAAGAACATAGATAGAGGGGCGTAGTCTTGGTTAGACCGATTGTTTTAATTTCACATTTGTTTCGATTAGCCAGCACGATTAAATTTAGAAAGGACTATTCTCCCCCCTCTAGTCTGCCATCTCGACCTTACAACCGTGTGCACAACGACCTCTTGTCGTGGCTGGGCAGCCACAGTAGCGCTGCTGCTATTACCCATCTCCGAACCGTCCGTCATCGCCAGCGGTTAGTCCGGCGACGGCGCTTGTACGGCTTTGATACCACTTGTTAGTCCCTCGGCACCCCTACACAGGTAAGCAGTAAGCTTACCAGCACACTCCCTCACTATGGCTAGAGGTAGAAGAAGATATTGAGAACAGCTCACACACACAGCACAAGCCTAGCGCTGGCTGAAAGCTCTGCTTCTGGATGTGGCAAACTGAACTGATTTGCTGTATTACCTTTGGATAGAATATATACAACTCTAACTATACCTCTAACAGATACATAGTTGTTGGTAAGTACACCAACTATCTACTACTAGAGTACAAGAGTACACCAACTATCTACTCTAAGGTACAGAGTACACCAACTACCTACACATAAGGTACAAGGGTACACTAACTACCTACTCCTAAGACAGAAAGCTTAGGTCAGCTATCTCCACTCTACATGGCTAAAGTAAACCACTACTACTATGGCCTACTGCCTTACAGCTATAGCTACAGGAGCTGATCGGCAGAGCCGATCAGTCTCCAACTCCTAACAGGGAGTGGTCGACCGAGCCGACCATTCTCCAATAATGGAGAAACGGGAGCAGCATATAATGTCTTACAGGGAAGATAACTCTGAGGAGTACTCAGGAACTTTGCCACTGAGTCTCGGGTTGAATCCAAAGTCTATCTCTGTCGGTAAGCGAAGCCTTGAGAAGGGTGAATAGAACCTGATATACCACATGCAGACAAGCTAAGAATCTGTAGCTGGGGAACATAGTCTGCTAATGCAGTAGACCAAGTCGAACCCCTGCTAGATAGATCCACAAAATCAAGATGGAGCTCCCTTAGATTGCTCATATTTGCCATGAAAGTTTGGAAACTTGGCCCTCGAAGATACAACGCGTCATCATTATAAGAAAAATCAAGACTGACAAGGTTCTTGAGGCGGGAAATTCCACTCGGGATCTGACCAATAAAGTTGGTACTGGAGAAGTTGAGGTGGGTGATTTCATTGAGCCGCTCAAACCCAGATGCTGGGAGGCGGGCGTGATCGAACTAATTGAAAGCAAGGCTGAGGTTCCTGAGAGAGGTGAGGTTGAAGAGCGCAGGGTGTAGGCCACGGCTCACCAGGTTGAATCCACTGAGGTCAAGAGAAATGACTCTCCCGGAGCCTATGTCGTAGATGATGCCCTCCCAGTGGCAGCAGTCTGTTCCAGCTCGCCATGATGATAGGTTGCCAAGGATGAAGGAGCTTTTTAGCTGGAGGAGTGAAGACGCTTGATCTGGAAGGCAAGGGGCTGTGGTGTTTGATCATGGCTGTAACTTCTGTGGAGTAGGAGCATAGGAACAGGAGCAGGAGCATGGGGAAGCGATGCTTTGTGGGAGCCAACTTGCTATTGGTTTGCTGTTCCATTCCAATGACATAAGTTCTTTAGTTGCTCCGCGAACCATGCATGATAAATAAAGCAGCAACGCTGGAGCTAAGAGTGGAGGCGGGAGGAGGAAGATGTGGATGTGGTGGAGGATGCAGATGTGGTGTGAACGCAGTGGGGGAAGGGATAAGATGGAGAGCGAAGAGAAATAAATAGAGAGAAAAAGAAAAAGAAAAAGAAAAAGAAAAAAAATAAAGGTTATTGTGGGTATTTCACTCCTTCTAACAATTAAAGAAACTGTTTTATCAAATGTTACATCAAAATAGATTCAGCTCCCCCACCTATAGAGCTGCTTCTAGAGCCAAAGCAAAGCCCCCCCACCCCCCAAAAAAACGATAGAGCTATAGCAAACAGGCCCATATACCATTGTTGTCTCTTGCGTGATTTAAGCCATGTTGTCGGTGACCCAATAATTCACGCAGTAGTACGCCTACTAATAGCTTTAGCTTTGGGTGGCTACGACTTGTTGCAAGTAAACTTCTACTTTCAACGTGAGGAGATATCCATGCCATGCCATGTGTCGAGTTCATAAACCTGGGGTCCCCAATAGATCCGTTTCCCTGCAAAACCCGGGCCAACAGGCGACGCAGCGACATTGCGCGCCTAGGCCGGCCCAGATACTTAATGACAGGCCAGGACAACGATCCGGTCCCTAACTGGAAGGCCTGGCCAAGGTGGGACCACAGTCTGGCTCTGGCCTCCTTCTCCGACCAAGGATACGCCAGACCTCTGCTTGCTGCTCTTTTCCGATCGACATGGTCGGGGCTGACCGGGAACGACCGACCGGGGACGCCTACCCGGTGAGGACCCGAGGATCAGGCGGAGCAGATAAGGTAAGGCGCCCAAATCAACCGTAATACCGAGGACCGTACCCTGCCATGCCCTGTGCACCTGCAGGACGATGCCTCTAGGCCATGCCAGACGGGCACTATACAACCTTTCAGACGCGTCAGAACACAAACAGTATTGTAGGTGCCGACGTTTGCCGTACCGGTGAACACGGTAGAGCCTTCCAGATGCGTCTGAACATAAACAGTTTTGTGGGCGTCGACGACCGTCTCGTACTCGACAGCGTGGGCAACAAGACTAGGTAGCACACGTATACACTCTCTCTCTTTCTCTGACTTGTAAGGCCATCCCCTTCAACTATAAAAGTGGATGGGTTCTCTCCTAAAAGTCTCTCTCTAAAAAAAAGAACTAGATGACTTAAGGCCTCGACGACCTGAGGACTTGAACAACTCAATAGCTCTAGAACTTGACAGCTACACAGATCATACGCTCCAATACTTAGCGCACGTTAGAGCACCCGTCACTCTCTTCCATTTGGATCAGAGTCCGACCGGGCCTTTAACACCCCCTTCTCATTCATACTCATTTGTAACCCCACAGCAAACTTTGAGCACCTGGGCTCAGGAATAAAGTCACCGACCGACTAAAAAAGGACATAGGGCACGTTGCCTGAACCAGTATAAATCTTATGTCATTGAGTGCTAGGCCACATCTGATCACAACGCATGGCAAAACTACAAATATTTACTTGTTGGTCACTTTTCACACCGATAGTTGGTGCTGTCTGTGGGGAGAACACCATGCGTTCATGCTTTTGGTCATCGGATGGCCCACCTTTCCACCATCTTCAGCATGGCGGGCTCGAACGATACGATTCGCTTTGGCTCCTGGAGTTTCCCATACTCCCACCTATTGGGATGTGGGTTCCTCCCATCTTCGAGCTGCTCCAGACTTTCCTCTTCGGAAGCCTAGACTTTGTCGCCAATCAGCTCAGCGTACCCCGCCTCCGCAAGGAGGCGCTCGTCCCGGCATCCACTAGAGGAGGAGCGCCCCCACCTGCCTCGGGCCACTCGACGACCTCAATGTTGAGACACTCGCGCTTCACCTTGAGCCCATGCTGGGCTCAAACCGCACGGTGAGTGATGTACATATTGTTCTTTACTCACTATTTAACACCTTCTACCGACTCTCCGGAGGGACCCCGTTGTCCCCACCGTGACCGCCGTGCGACTGATTCTCCTACGGCTTCGCGTCCCCTATGGACGCGTGCTTGCGGGGGCTTCAAGGGATGCTGATGCCACCTCCTCTCACGTCCGAGTTCATGGGGATGGCGGGCTATGCTCCCGCCTCCTTCCACGACCTCATCAACAATGAGGTCAAAAGCGACAGCTCCAGCATTGGCGACATCGTGGCACCTAGCCACCCTCTGTTCTAGGAGTGCGCTATGGCAGATGCCACGAGACAGCCACCGGTGGTAGTGGAGTCTCTGCAGACTCACACCCCTCCAAACCCCTATGCGATGGCCCTAGCGTGTGTGCAGGAGCATGGTGAGGAGTTACGACAAAGGTGGCAGAGCCAGCCGCCACCTGCGCTGGCGCGCTCGGCCCAGCATGCTGCGCCACATGCGCGTAACCCAGCAAGCGGCGCTCAGGGTCGCACTCGATAGGTCGAGCGTAACATCCTAGATGGAGGGAATGACCCCTCCACAGTTTGCTCGGGCTGGCCAGAACATTGCTGCTGCAGCGATGCTTCTATGCGGCCTCCCCGAGCCTACCGACCATAGGAATAGGCAATCCACCGGAACCTCGGGGCGCTGATGGAGACCGCTGCCGTTCAATAGGCGGAAGGCTCTGCGTTGCGACACCGGCTCGTGGCCTCTTGCCTAACTAGAGGACTAGGGCCGCACCAGTCGAATCGCTCTGTCCACTCGCCACTACAGTTGCCAGGCATGGGGCAGGAAGCCACGACTACACCGTAGCCTGACCCAGTGCCCGCTCCACGCCGACCACCTATGCGCGAACGGCTCGGGCCGAATCGTGACGCTCACAGCGTCATCAACAATCGACGCCACACCCAGCACGATGACGACGTCTATCGAGTGGCATCGAGAGCAGGCAGTGTGGGCCCGGCCTAACCATCGAGGAGTATGGGGACACGCATATAGAAAGTGCCATTCCCATAGCGCTTCCGACCGCCCACCAACGTCGCTAGATACACCGGGGAGATGAACCCCGGTATATGGCTCGAAGACTTCTGGCTTGCCTGCCGAGCCGGAGGAGTGGATGATGACTACTTTATCATCCAGTACCTCCCCATCTGTGTGGGGGAGCATGTTTGAACATGGCTCAAATTCCTTCCGCCCGACAGCACCCACGACTGGGCGGATCTCAAGAGGGTATTCGTCAGAAATTTCTAGGGGCGTATGTCCATCCTGAGAATTCCTAGGACCTCAAGAGCTGCCAGCAGGACCCCAATGAGTCCCTACGGGATTACATCCATAGGTTCTCAAGGTTGTGCAACTCCCTTCCTGATGTTGTCAACATGGACGTCATCGGCGCGTTCCTCTCTAGGACAACCTATGAGTCCTTGATCCACAAGCTCGGTTGTGTGAAGCCCCGTACCACCCATGACCTACTCGACATCGCCACAAACCATACCTCCAGCGAGGAGGTGGTTGGGGCGGTCTTCAGCGGTGGTCGGGATAGGGGCAAGGCCAAGGTGAGTTCCCCTCCACACAAAGGGGCAAGAAGAACAAGAAGGATCGGCGCCAACCGGCCAACTCAGCTTTGGTCGCTGTGGCCAACCGGTGCATCATCTCGGAGGGTCTACCGCACCTCTAGGTCCTCTGCCGTTCGCCACCTCTAGGTCCTCCGCCTCTAGGTCTTTGGCCGGCTGCCACCTCTAGTCCTTGTCGTTCCTCTAGTGTAGGAGTTTTGCTGCTGGCATGTGAGGAGTCATGTCGTCTCCACCATCGTCGGCCTCCGTGAGTCCCCCTTTGCACAACTCATCGTCACGCTATGATATGTGGTCATCGTCACCATTGTCCAAGTCAAGGAAGGATTGTGTAGAGAGTCACCCTTCGCACAACTCATCGACCAGCTACGATGTGAAGCCGTCGTCACCTTCGTCCAAGTCAAGAAAGGATCACATCCTTGCCTTCAAATCATGGGCTCATGGAAGATGCTACCGTTGTCTTGCCCGTGATCACCAGGTCAGCTCATGTTGGAACTCCTTCTGCTGCATTTGATGTTCATCACCCTGGCCATAAAGAGTGACATTGTAGCCTCCGGTCCCCCCCCGGCTTCACCATGTTTCGGCTCTCCTTCCCATAATAACCATCTTCAAAATGCTCAAAGATGGGTAGATGTTGTGGCTTCATCTTCCCCAAATGGTCATTGTGATCTGTTGTCGGCTTCAACTAATTGCCATCCTCGATGTGTTGCTTGTGGTTGTCATTGTGGCGCTGCACATGCTGGTTCCTCCACTTTGGATCTTCAATCTTTGTTTGGGCCTCTGATGGAGTCACTTAGTTCAGATCTCTAGGAGTTCTTTGTATCTCGGCTTGAGGAGGTCATGCGTCCTTTCAGGGCTAAGACATCAACCATCAAGTTGTGGCTTGCACGGTTGGCCAATCATCTAGAGCGCGAAGGGCCACCAAGTGAGGACTATTTCACTGTAGACTTGGCAGGGCTTTTTGGTCCTTGTTCCCCAGTTCAATAGTCTTCAACTCCATTATTTTCCACAACAAACCCTCTCGCCGATGAGTTGGAGTTTCACATAGTGTTGAACCCTAACAGTAAGGAGGTGGCCACAAGGACAATTGACATAGAGACTCACCAAAAGATGCCCATGGAGCATGCCAACGAGGGGCTTTCAGTGGTGTCGTCAATGGAGGCTTGCACATTTGCTGACTCCTTGGTTTGTGAGGACACATGTGTGATCAGTGTTGATTCCATCAATGCCGAGATGATCATAGAGAAGGTTGTTATGGTGCCCTCAATGACCTCGTTGCTATAGACCGTCACCCCTATCGAGGATATTGTTCTGGTGGAGGATGCATCCGATGATGAGGACGCTTTCTCACAAGTGACAATTGAGGACCCATCTTTCTCATCAGTATTGAAGACAACCCTATACATTCTACGGATGATGCCAAGGAAGAAGTCATCACCATTGAAGACAACTCTTTGCATTCTACGCCTAAGGTCAATGAGAGGTCGATAGAGGATCCATCAATTAATGCAGCATCTTCTTCAATGGCCACAACTATGGAGGAGAATGATCTGGCATGTCCTCCTATACAACCACCTTCACCATCGACTACACTTGCAAGACGTCGACGCAAGTCCTATGATAGATCTTCGCTTCGTCGAAGTGGCCGCATTGCACATCGCAACGTGTTAAAGGATTTGGGCATTGTTGGGAAGGATGGGAAGCTCAATGATGGTGCAATGCAAGACATTGTAGTTTGTCTATAGGAATTGTTGCCACCAGACCTCCTCAAGCCACTGATGAGTTTAAAAGGTCGTGATTTTTTGGATTTTGTGGCGGAGGCCTCTCTACATTTGTGTTAGGAGTCATGAACAACGACACAAGTGTGACTTTGGTGTTCTAACGACGATTGTTGTCCGTGTGATGCGCGTCACTTGGTTGGCTACTGCAGAGGAGGTTGTGGGGGATCGGATCTTTGGTGTACAATAGTGTTTGTTTTAGTTGTTTCGGTCGCTCCTGTTGTATTGTTGTTGCTTTGTTGTGTCGTTGTACCACCCAGTCTAGGTTTCCTCTTTTTAATATAATCGGTAGCTCTCCTGCCTGATTCGTTTCAAAAAAAATGTTGCCACTATGGAACACCCCAGCCTGTTATAAGCACATAGTAATTAGGTTGTTGGTCTGTGTGGCCTATGTGGTATGTGTGGTTGTAGTTAGTGGGTTTAGTAGCATCTTGAAAAGTTTAGGAGGATGATGCCAGCTTATAATACTTGTCGTTTCAGAAGTAGCACCTTCGGGTTAACCCTTTTATACAAAGCGAGGACAAAAGTGTGAGAGAGGTGCTATGCGTATGCTCCATTCCACTTGCAGAGCTGGGCCATATAAGCAGTTTTTGGATGACCAGTGTTGGCCATATAAGTAGTTTTTGGATGCGGTGTGTTATAGATGGTATTCAGACCCCTTAAGGATGTGGTGAATGTAACACACCAACCCGTTAGAAGCCTGTAGTAGTTGTGTTGTTGGCCCATATAGCATGTGTGGCTGTAGTTGGTGGGTCCAATACCACTTTGGAAGTTTAGGAGGTTTAGGAGGATGACGTTAGAAGCCCCTAGTAATGTGTGGTTGTAGTTGGTTGGTTTGTATTACCTTAGAAGTTTAGAAGGGTGAGATCCAGCTTATAGTCCTTGTCGTTTCAAACGTATTACCTCCCGGTTAACCCTTTTACACAAAGCGAGGACGAGGATG
The DNA here is from genome assembly GCF_019320115.1 of Miscanthus floridulus. Classification (NCBI taxonomy): domain Eukaryota; kingdom Viridiplantae; phylum Streptophyta; class Magnoliopsida; order Poales; family Poaceae; genus Miscanthus; species Miscanthus floridulus. The sequence goes on along the minus strand of NC_089585.1, from coordinate 14,875,468 downwards.
AAAGTGTAAGAGAGGTCCTACACTTACGCAAGCTCGTTTCATGTGCGAAGCTGGGGCATATAAGCAGTTTTTAGACGTGGGGTGTTACACACTACTAGTTAACGGTGGGTCTTGTATGTGGGGTCTAATTGTCAGTTGGTAATAGAAGAGATGTTTAGCCTTGTTTCATCATACTACCGAGAAAGGAAAACTGTATCATGATATCATGGCTAAAAACCCTTTGGGATTCCTACATTTTTTTTCTTTGGCCTACCCAAATGATCATTGCTTCAAAATTCTTACGCTTACGTGTTCTATTGTTTTTTGCATTCCTATATTCTGAACGTGTTCTTTTCCATTACATTGTCTCAAGTCAAACTTTTCATTTGACTAAGTTTTTAGAAAAAAATATTAACATCTAGTACAAAAGTTCAACTAAATATAACATGAAGACATTCCATAAAAAACAATGAAACTATCAAATTAATTTGATGGTGTCGATATTAGTGATTTTTTTATGAACTTGGTCGAATTTAAAAGAGTTTGGCTTTGAACAAAGCTAAACTGACTTATAATTTAGAATGGGCGAGTATTTTATAGTTATATTATAACCAAAAGCATTAATTAAAGTTTAATTTAGTCAATTTCAAATGTTCTCGAAATGCTATTCCTTTATTTGTGACTGAAGAAAGTATGGTTTTTGTGCTGATCAATCATGGTTTACTAGGAATACAATTTGGATTTCAGCCCAAATGAAATATGATTAAAATGAACTAACAAAGTGTCCTAAAAATATCCATTTATGCCACCACTTTCATCCCTTTACACGGTGTATATTTGGGACGTGGCAATGATCATGGGCTAGCTATATTCTACATGTGCATGCAAGTTGGCCAATCAACACTATCTGTTACAACTTTACAAAGTCAAGGTCACCAATGTGGTGCAGGCTATTATCAGCAATTGGAAGCATAGCGTTTATCATGGGCCATAATATGTACAAGCTAAGTTGGCCAATCGTTCGTATCTGTTACAACTTCAAATCAAGGTCGCCATGCAATGGGCAATGGTGGAGGCTGTTATCACTTATCAGCGGGTTGAATCAGGCAATGCCCTCTGGCTCTGCCGTGCGATCGAGGTCTCTGCCGCCATTGGACGTACCAATTAACACTACTAAGCAAGCTTGCTCGCATAGTCACATTATATTCGATCAAAGTCATCGCATAGTCAGCATTATATTCGATCAAAGTCGTCACCAAATTTTTTCGCAAAAAAAGTCATCACCAAATTCACCATTGCTCTTCTGCCCAACAACACACTCGGTAAGCACGAAAGCTGCTTCGGTGCCTCCCTTGTGTCGTTCATAGAGGTATGGGATGGGCTGCAAAGGGGTTGCTCCAAGACTGAAAATTCAGGCAAATTTTTGCAGATAGATTGTACCAAGCTGTTTGGAAGAAGTGAAAATTCCCAAGTCAACAACTTTGTGTCTGTACCTGTGGATGCAATTGCTATCGTTTCAACAAATCTGTATGCTTCCAAAGTTCCACTGCAATAGCAGTGGCAATAACGGTTCCCAGGAATACAATGATTATTGCAAGCAAATAAAAAAGTGACCCTCGTACATGAAATTTATTTGAGAATTGAGATCGTTTTGTAGTGGGAAATCCCCATGACACTACAACTACTGCAATGGTAAACCCAACACCAAATCCTAGTCTGACAAAGAGGAATAGCATAATATCTATAGATTTCTTCTCGGAATAATATGGCACCATCACAGTTGCTGGTGTTATGTTCATGCACTCTTTTGAGAGCGGAGGCCCACACAAACCATCATTTCCCAAAAACGAGTCACTGAAAAATGTCATGAAATGAGGTGACTCCGGTACTCTTCCTTCCAGCTTGTTGTAAGATAGGTTCAACAAGGTTCCTCAGACTCCAGCTACCTCAAATTTCAGGCGAGTTCATCTTGATTCTACGCACCCCAAATTTTTTTCTTGGCTGTCAATTGTTTTCTTGGGTTGGAGAATGGAGAGGCATGATTGGTTGAGGGTCACCACATGATTGGTTGTCTCCTGCGCCAGCATGCGCAGCTAGGCAACTGCGCTCTCATGGAGTTCAAGTTCGGACAAACACAACCTATACTTCTAGATTTATGAAGCCCATTGCGTTTGCATGGAATTCAGCTCTGTTTTTGTCGATACAGATCGTTCTCTTCAAGTTTAGTCTAAGTTTTATTCCATGAACTGCACTAATGTATATGTTTAAATCTAGTACTTCAGAATTAGAAAAAACTTCAAAATAGACCTTTAATTTCACCTTGAGATAACACCACTATCTCTGGGAATCAGACCTGACACAGAATAATCTAGAAAACTGCAACCATATAGCAACAGAACAGATTTAACCTGTCTCATCTAACCATTGTACAACACAAATACATATCACCCCCATTATCTTTTTTTAGAAACAATACCAGGGATATGTTCCATAATGCTATTACACATACATATGGATACAGAAATGCTTGCAAATCCATCCTTCTACGCGGCGAAAGGTTCTGGACAAGATTGCCAATGCGAAACCCACTCCAAACCCCAAGCCAACAAATGTGAACAAAAGGATGGCGTCAAGTCTGTCCAGCCACAAACTTTTGGATTCTTGATGGTCTATCGCTTTTGGAGTAGTTGAACTAGGATTGCCACATTGTTTAGACACTTGACTTCCACAAAGGCCTGCGTTGCCTTCAAAAGAACTGTATGGAAATGAAAAGAACTGGTTTCCCTGTGGTATTCTTCCAGACAAATTGTTGTATGAAAGATTCAGCCAACTGAGAAAAGTTAGAGAGGTCAGAACTTGTGGGATTTCCCCTGAGAGATGGTTACAGGAGAGATCCATAGATTCCAGCCTAGTCAAGTTACCAAGCTGTGATGGAATCTGTCCCGTGAAGTTGTTGTGCGACACATTAAGTCCATGGAGTGAAACAAGCCTACCAATTGACTTGGGAATGGGACCATGAAATGAATTATCTGAGAAATCTATTACTTTCAAAGTGGTCTGGATCTTGGTCAAAATAAAATCAAAATTTTTGTATGTGATAGTGATAGTGTCTTGATAGATATCATTCTTTGACCAATCATTTGTGTAATTGTGCTCTAAAATTTCTCCCTTGTCGTTGTTGTTATTCATCATAGATTTAAAACCCTCAAACAATTCTGAATGCAAGTAACCAGAGAAATGGTTGGTGGATAAATCAATTATTTGCAAACTTGTGAAACTTATATTACTTTTACTGACACTGTGAAGATCCCTTATAGTGCCATTGAGTTGGTTAGATCTCAATACAAGAACTCGAAGGTTTGGAAGAGTACCCACCCAAGATGGAAATGAACCAACAATATGATTATTACCAACATCAAGGAACTCTAAATCTTGGCAATTTTCTAGTGATGTAGGTAGTGTACCTTCAATTCTATTTCCATTCAGATCTATTGTTTGAAGCTTACATCCTTCTCCAATATTTTTTGGCAGCATCCCATGCAGTCTGTTTTCTCTTAATTTTAATACAGTCAGGTTTCCTCTTTCTACGAGACATGATGGGACTGGTCCATCAAAGTAGTTGTAAGATAAGTCCATGATATCAAGTTTGTTCAAACTACAAACCGAAGCTGGTATATGACCACTTAATTTATTTTTGGACAAATTGATATAGATAGCATTCGTAGGATACCTGCCAAAGTTAGATACAATGGAGGAGAAGCTATTATTTGAGTAATCCAACACAACAACCTCAGATCGGGTTACTGGTATTGGTATGGTTCCTTCAAGTCTATTAGAACTGAGATCAAGAAAGGCTAAAGTTGTCATATGAACAAGAGAAGGTGATTTCTCTAATGTAGTCAACATATTGTGTGAAAGGTCCAAAGTGATAAGCTGGTCCTTCCAGTTCTCCCACACCCAACTTGGTATAGCCCCTTTAATTTGGTTATTAGAAAGGTCAAGGTATGTAATAGTGTCAAGATATCTCAGTGCAGCTGGAAGTTCTGTAAGATTGCAAGATGCAAAAGCTAAGTACTCGATATTAGGAAGATAAGGAGCTACAATATCACCTTCGGTGTCTATGAGTGATATTAAATTGTTAGACAGGTCAAGCTCAGTGAGATTTGTCAACCCCCAGATAGAGCTAAGTTTTATTGTACCCATCAATTTATTTGAGTCGAGATACAGAAACTGGAGGTTTGCAAGCTGAAAAAGTGATTCGGGTATTGGGCCTGTCAATTGGTTATCACTTAAGATAATTCCCTTGATTTGCGAAGATCCTGAGTATAAAGGATGTGGAAAGTCTTCCAAGGAACCAGAAAGCTGATTCGTATCAAGATAAAGATATTGCAGGGCTGGAAGGGCGAACAGAGACTCTGGAATGTTTCCTGCATGCATGGCCGACAGAATACTTGTCAGAACATTCCAAATTTTATTAATGTATAACAAAATCCAGTATGCACTTGTACTTAACATAACAATATTCTTCATTTTCTCTAAGTAGATGCATATATATTTCAGGATTTTGCTTACATCTTAATAATGCACCAAATTGAAATTGTGACTTTTTTGCACCGTGGAGTTTATTTGTTATGCTTATTAACATTAGTGTATATGCCTTATTTTGGGTCGATCCGACCCATTCCCATCCATATGCCTAAATATCTAACAAATCTCTTAGGGTATGGTTGAATCCCATAAATTAAAACCAATATCTAAAAAGGGCTTCCCATTTTATTATCAAATTATTTTGCAATTCCTCTCAATTCATAGGAACCACAAGAAGTCAAGAATGCTTCCAAATTCCTAAAAAACAAGCTATTCCATAGTATTTTCAGGATTTGTAGGAACTCATTCATTTGTTTCAAAAGGTCTCAGAGAACATTTTCTTATATATCATTCGAATAGTTCAACATATATTTTTTTTGAAAATATTCAAATAGTTCAACTTTATCTTTGTTCCACAAGAGCCTAAAAGTCTAATCGACCTCTTGTAATCCCCTCCCTCTTTTAGCCTCTTGAATCTTGACCATTTAAGTACGGCATGTAATATTGATTTAAGATGTATCTACAACGGCAGAAGTATTGTAAGAAAGCAATTGAGATTGAGAGTCTCACCGGTGAGGTTGTTCCTAGCAAGCTGCAGCAATTCGATTTGGATCAGGTTCCCAATTGTTGAGGGTATTGGCCCAGATAAATAATTGTTATTAGAAATGTCCAGAGATATCAACTTTGTAAGATTGCCGATCCATGATGGTATTTGGTACCCAGAGAAGTCACAACCTTCAATGGACAACCTTCTTAAATTGGCAAGATTTCCAATCTGGTACGGTATTGGGCCAGAAAAATTGAAACCAATAATGGTCAATGATGTCAACTTTGTAAGATTGCCTATAAATGATGGTATTTCCTGCACAGAGGCGTAACAAGTTATGAGCTCCAGGTCTGTTAAATAAGCAAGAGTTCCAATCTGGTACGGTATTGGCACAGAGGCACTGCAAGTCCGTATATACAACCTTTCAAGCCTTGTCAGGTTGTTGATCCAAGAGAGTGTTGATTGAGAGAAGTCATAGCCAACGAGGCTCAGGTATTTCAAATCTTTAAGGTTGCCAACCCAAGATAGTACTGGCTTCTCCAAGCCAGATCCCTCTAGTCTCAGTATATTCAGTGATGGAAACCTTATTGAAGTGGGGAGTTCCTTGGCCATGGTTCCCGTGGTAAGGCTCAAAGTCTGGAGAGACGTCAGATTGGCAAAAGAGAGTGGCGTGTCATAAGTGAAGTTGGTCCCCAATAGGTTCAGGTTCTGCAAATTGTTTCCAGCTGGGAAATATGTAAATCTCACGAAAAGCATGGGGTTCTCAGATAAATCAAGCGTCGTCAAACTTTTTAACTGGAAGATCTCGGTTGGAAATTGCCCTTCAAAGTAATTGCCTGATATGTCAAGACTGCTCAAGGAAGACAGTTGGGAAAAGTACTCAGGGACTTTGCCCCTGAGATCCGGGTTGCCTTCGAGGCTGATTGATGCCAGTGAGCGAAGCCTTGAGAAGGAAGGGTGAATAGAACCTGACAGACCACACCCAGACAAGCTAAGAATACGTAGCTGAGGAACTGAGTGCCCTAAAGCAGTAGACCAAGTCGACCCACTGCTAGATAAATCCACTGAATCAAGACGGAGCTCCCTGAGATTGCTCATATTTGCCATGAAGGTTCGGAAACTTGGCTCTTGAAAATACAACTCATAGTTATACCCGAAGTTGATTGTTGTCAGTTCGCCAAGCCTTGAGAAGGAAGGGTGAATAGAACCTGATAAACCACACTGAGACAAGCTCAGAATCCGTAGCTGAGGAACTGCATGCCCTAAAACAGCAGACCAAGTCGACCCAGTGCTAGATAGATCCACCCAATCAAGATGGAGCTCCCTCAGATTGCTCATATTTGCCATAAAAGTTTGGAAACTTGGATCTTTAAGATACAAGCCGTTATTATCAGAAAAATCAAGAGTGACAAGGTTCTTGAGGAGGGAAATCCCACTGGGGATCTGACCAATAAAGTAGGTTTGGGAGAAGTTCAGGTGGGTGATATCTGTGAGCCGCTCAAACCCAGATGCTGGGAAGCGGACGCCAGTGAAGTCATTGAAAGCAAGGTTGAGATTCCTGAGAGAGGTGAGGTTGAAGAGTGCAGGGTGTAGACGATGGCTCATCAAGTTGAACCCACCGAGGTCAAGAGAAATGACTCTCCCGGAGCCCGTGTTGCAGATGATGCCCTCCCAGTGGCAGCAGTCTGTTCCAGCTTGCCATGATGACAAGCGGGCGTTGGCAACGATGAAGGAACCTTTTAGCTGGAGGAGAGAAGAAGCTTGTGCTGGGAGGCAAGGTGCTTTGGTGCTGTTGATCATGGCTGCAGCTTCTGCGGGGTAGGAGTATAGGAGCAGGAGCAGGAGCATGGGGAAGCGATGCTTAGTGGGAGCCATCTTGCTATTGGTTTGCTGTTCCATTCCAATGGCGTCAAGTTCTATAGTTACTCCGAACCATGCATGATAAATAAACTTTTATAGTGGTTGTAGGCCAGTTGGCCCAGTTCAAATATTTTGCTGACTCACTCACGATACGATCCAAGTCACAACATATGTGCCATTGCTGTCTGCCGCGCGATCCAAGCCAAGTCGTCGGTGACCCAATAATTCACGCAGTCACTACTGGAGACGGCCTGAGGCCCTCGGCAAAGGCAAAGAGCTCTCGGGGAATTTTGAGTCGGCGAAGAGGGTCTTTGCCGAGGGCCCTTTATCGGGCACTCGGCAAAGCCTTTGTCGAGGGCTGGACCGGCACTCGGCAAAGAAAAGCAGCCGTCACGACGCCGGCGCCTGGGACGGAGTCTTTGCCGAGGGCCGTCTCCGGGGGCCCTCGGCAAAGAATTATTCTTTTTTTTTTGAAAATCTTTGCCGAGGGCCTCCAACCATGGCCCTCGGCAAAGAAATGTTGCAGAATTTTTCCAAAAAATCTTTGCCGAGAGCAATGGGACAGCCCTCGGCAAAGAATTATACTTTTTTTTTGAAAAATCTTTGCCGAGGACTTCCCCTCAGGCCCTCGGCAAAGAAATTTTAATTTTTTTTAAAAAGTCTTTGCCGAGGGCCTCCAACCATGACCCTCGGCAAAGAAATGTTCCAGAATTTTTCCAATGAATCTTTGTCGAGGGCAATGGGATGGCCCTCGGCAAAGGACCCTTCTTTGCCGAGGGCCTTGGTCATTGCCCTCGGCATAGAGGCAGAAATTTAATTTTTTTTTTGTTTTTTGCATTCCATCGACACAAGCATTTCATATATATACATATATATATATATATCAACCATCACATATATATATATATATCACACAGAACCTATTTTCTCACAATATATCACAACCATAATTGTGAACCACAAATCACAATATATTACAACGACAAGTCACATGTTCATCATCATTCACATGTTTATTACGACAAGTTCATGAAATCCAAGCACAAGTCAGAACCATAAACCACAAATATTACAATAAAGTCCAACCACATCACCTAGCACAAGTCCTCATCAAGGTAGCCTATGAGACGGTGGTGAAGGAAAGGCGGGATCACCCAGTGACGCACTACCGGGATGATTGGAACCCACGGACGGAGGTTGCACAAAGGAGCAGAGATTGCATGTGTCAGTAATCCGGGAAAACAGTTTTGGAGCTTAGAGATTGCATCTAGTAATCTAGGAATACAAAAAGATTAGACTCAATTGAAAATTTCGGCAGCACCTCCCCTGCACGGGGAGGTTTCCAAAACCTGCAAGAAACAATGGCACGAACGCCGACATCCACAACGGCACGAACGCCGACATCCACAACGGCACGAACGCCGACATACATGCAAAGCACAAGCGAAAAGTGAACTTTCATACTTACAGGAGTAGCTGCAGGAGTAGGAGGTGGAGGAGCTGAAAACTGAACAGGTACACCCGATGCTTGCCCAAAACTTTGCATGATCACCATCATCTCCGCTATCTGCTTCTGCGCGGCCTCAAAGGCTACCTGTTGGGCCTGCAGCTGTGCGGTCAGTTCCGCGTTCTGCTCTTGACTTTGCCTTTTTGTTTCTTGCAGCTCGGCCTGCAATATTTCACTCTAATGTATCAGTAATGCAAATCTAATTTAGGTGTGTAAATATCAACGTACGATGAGTAAAACAGGAATTACCTGGAGTGCATGGACCTGCTACAGTGCTAGAGAAGGCCATGTGCGTATGGGCTGGCTGGAGCTCGTGCTCTGTGCTCGGATAGCATCGAGGGAGGGAACAGTGGTGGAGTCGATGGCGCCGTCTGCAATCCACAGCCGCCCGTGCTTCTTACCTCCTCCGAGCCTCATGATCGTCTCTGCATCAATGGGCTCAGTGCGCACATTGTAATCTTCCCCATAGATCTCCCTTACCGAGGACGTGTACTCTTGGACTTTAGTGTACACGTTCGGGTCGGAGTACACCTGGGGCGGGGCAGCCAGGTCGAAGGAGACAGAGGACGACGCCCTGCCCATGTGGGACATAGCCCACGCAGAGAACTCCAAGACCTCCTCGCCCGGGTGCGTAGCCTCCTGCGAGAAAGACGGGAAGATGGTGAGAAATCAAGCAGAATTGAGCATCAAAATAAATGAAAGAAATCACTTACGTATGCTTGTTTGTATCCGGGGAGGCTACGGCTGCCTTGATGGTGAGTTGGACCTTGCCTCATCAGATGCTGTTCCCGCTGCCTCTCGTGCGTGCCAACAAAGTCATGTGATAACCACTTGTCCATGATCATGGCCCAGTACTCAGGATACGATCGGCACCACCAGGGAATCACCTACAAGTCATCGAGTATTTGACATATAAGAAGATGAAATTGAACCTACTTAATATCAAAACGAATCATTATGAATGTTATTCACCTACCTCAAGGTACTGGTCCCGGGTCAGCGTAATCAGTCTTGCTTGAGGCTTGGGGAGGGACTACTTAAGTACCGACCTGTAGTAGTCTATGTGGGCTTGGACGCGCCCATGGTGGTGCATCTCGGTGATGTACTTCCTACAAGCTGCGGCAGCCGCCCGATCTGCCTGGGCCTCAAGTCCTTCTTCGGCCTTGAAAAAATTCTGCATACAAAACCGATGTATCCATTCATTATTTCAATAAAACATTTAACCAATGAATGAGATGTATTAAGCAATGTTGTGCGAGAGAAACTTACCCAAAACTCCGCCAATACCCGCTCCTGCTTGTTGCGGTAAGTGTCATCCATGACCAGCGCGTACCTATCCCAGTTGGAGGCCGGCTCCCGCACCACCAGCTCTTCGGACAGTTGCACAATGCTAGGGTACCATTTCCTGCACAAAACGCCAAGGATGCTCACGGCGGTGCGTGCTGGAGTACCTGACAAAACCAACCAGGCCCTGCACAAGTGATTAAGAAAATTTATCAGTTTCTCTTATGATTTCCAACATATCTTATGAAGTAGTTGTGATAACATCTATATTTACTTACCTCTTTGCCATAGGCCGAATCACTGGGCGGTTGTGAGGAAGCAGAACTGGAGGGAGGCTCGCGGGACCTCGCTCGTAGGTAGTTCGGGTAGTGGTACCCCCTCCCTCGCCCTCGAGCCCCTCGCCTCCCTCACCCTCGAGCGCCTCGCCTCCCTCGCCCTCGAGCGCCTCGCCTCCCTTGCCCATCTGCTGACCCCTCTCGTCCTCCGACGAGGACGTGGCTGTGGCTGTCATGTGCTCCTCCTCCAGCACCTCATCACGTGGCGAGGGAGGAGACCGCTGCCTCCTGCAGCTACTGCCCCTGGTCCTCCTCTCGTCACCTCGTGCGGACGCTACCCTGGACGACGACCCCTCACCTCGAAGGAGAGGGCGGTCTCTCCCATAAACCGAGGGCGTGTCACGGCATGGACGTCTGCTCGCCATCTTTGTTCAATCACCTGCAATCACAAAGAATGAACAAGACTAATTAGTACATATATTAGAAATAGATTCAAAATATATAAACAAAACACAAATTAAAAAAACATAGTATTACATGTATTAGGAATAATCTTTATGATTGGGATCATAGGTCTCATCATCACTGTCAAAATTGTCCAAATGGGCAACACTATCCGAAGGTTCTATGTTGTCATCGTAGTCATTGCCTAGAAGTAATCGCTCAAGCATTGCTATGTCCTTGGCATTTACCACCACATCTCCATCGACCTCGCCATCAACCATTTCGTTGTCTACTTCCATTTCGATTACTTCGGGTAAGACTATCTCAAACGTGCCTGGTAGCCCATCTTCTTGATAGAACTGTCCATCATATGTGTTTGCGTTGAAGTTGTAATCATCATCGTTTGGGGCAGGTAGTTTACCATGTGGAGATACCTGGTGCACAATAGCCCAACCCTTAAGATCCTCTTTGTCTTGGTTGGCGTATCGAGTATAATACACCTGCACGGCCTGTTGAGCCACAATGTAGACATCTTTTCCAGGATAGATGGAATCTTCTTGAATCTCGACTAGCCCAAGATGAGGGGTTCATCTCGTTGATCGAGGATTAAACCAGTGACATTTGAACATGATAGGTTTAAGAGGTTTGTCTCCATGAAATGAGAGTTCATAGATTTCCTCAACTCTACCATGATAGTCGAGGCCATCAGTGCCGAGCGTACAAACTCCGCTATTTGTGGTTTTTTGTTTGGGCCGAATCTGCTCGTAACTTGTTGTGTGGAAGCGATATCCGTTCACGTCATAGCCAGTAAATGACTTCACCCTAACATCACAGCCATTTGCAACCTGTTTCAACTCGTCACTCATGGATGAACCGGTCTGGGCCTGCAAGGTGAAGCATGATAGATCGTTATATTAATCAAACGTACGATCACCTTGGATGATCGAACGTACGAGCTAAATTGGACATTACCTTTTGTTTGAACCAAGAAATGAAATCAGGCCTCCTCGCTCCTGCACCCCACGAAACAAGGGTGTCTTGTTCATGCGAGGTAGGATCCCTTGATTGATGCCAGAATTCACGAACAAATTCTCTGTCCGAACGAGAATCAATGGGGTTGGATGCAGAATAGTGACGGCGTATTGAAACAAGTTTGTTGTGAACTTACTTGATGAACGGCTGCACCTTGGTAAGGTTATTCAACACATATAGCATGATACTGCGCCACTCTTCATTTCCCAATAGCTTTGGGGTTGATCCACTTGCACTACCGAGTTGGCCTTGGAAAAGGCTGAGGGTCGATTCATTTTTGCCAGCATTGTAACGAGGGAGTGGATTATGATTGCTAGGAAGGTTCGGCTTGTAGTATTGCGTTGTGAAGTTTGCCACCTCCTCCCAAAGGCATGCCTCTGTAATGGAAGCCTCAATTCTGGCTTTATTTGTACATTTTTTGCGAAGAGTCTTTAGACATCTCTCGATTGGATAGCACCAATGGGCCTGCACGGGCCCCCCCAAACGTGCCTCGGACGGGTGGTGCATAATCAGATGCTGCATAGGCAAGAAGAAGCCAGGTGGAAAGATCTTCTCCAGCATATAGAGCAACACAGGTGTCGCTTTTTCCAAGTCCTGAGCGACGGTCCGAGATATCTCCTTGGCACAAAGCTAGTGGAAGAAAAAGCTCAACTCTGCCAGCACTAGCCAAACATGCTCAGGGACATAGCCTCGGACCATCGCCGGAAGAAGCCGCTCAATCCATATGTGGTAGTCATGACTCTTCATCCCGTTGACTCACAGAGTGCCTAAGTTCACTCCCCTGCTAAGATTCGCTGCATATCCATCTGGGAACATTAACGTCTGGATCCATTTTAGTACTTCCCTCGTTTGATCGATTTGCAAGACAAAATTGACCTTAGGCCTTTTCCAGTTCTTGTTTCGGCCACTAGGAGGCTGCATCGCTTGATTTGGTCTATCGCACAACGTCGCTCGGTCCACTCTAGCCTTAACGTTGTCCTTAGACTTGTTAGTGTCCATGAGAGTTCCCCAAAGTGCCTCGGCAATATTCTTTTCAGTGTGCATTACATCAATATTATGTGGCAGAAGAAGGTCATCGAAATAGGGGAGCCTCGTCAAGCCAGACTTATGAGTCCACATATGTTCCTCACCATATCCCACAAAACCACCTTCTTCATTGGGCATGAGAGCATCTATCTGAGCATGAAGGAGTTTCTCTGCCTCCTACAAGTTCGTCGGCAAAGTGTGCTTCTCCGGTAGCATGGTGCCAAACACAGCCAACATCTTATCGAAGCCTTCTCGACTCAGGTTTAACTCAGCCTTCAACCCCATTACGCATCCAACCGCATCCAGCTGAGAAATCGTTGTACGCTTGTGAAGGGGTTTCTGTGCCGAGTGCAACATTTTGTAGAAGTCCTTTGCGGATTCCTCCATCTCCTTCTCACGTCGTTCAGCGAAGTGAGCTTGGTGGGCGTCATCTAGCATGTCTGCTACCCCGGCATCATCATCAAAAGCCTCGAGGCGTGCTCTCACCACCTCCGCTCTTATACGATCTGCTTCACCATGGTAGATCCACTGCTGGTAGCTAGGCGTATAACCATTGAACACAAGATGTCTACCCATGGTCTTCTCATCTACCTTTCTCCTGTTGTCACATTTGTTGTAGGGACACCAAACTAGAGAATGTCCTCCTGCTCCTGGGCCAAATGCATGTTTCAAGAAACGATCTGTCCCCTTCACCCATTCATAGTCGTAGTCACTCCTGCTTCTCTAGTCCGTGTACATCCACTGACGGTCCTCCATCCTTTAACATTTACATCACGGAGTATTGTGACCATCAATTTGCATCTATGCGGTGCTCCTAATGTCTAATAGGTGAGGATAGGTCCTAATCCCACCCGTGGATGCATAGATGAGGTCAGTTTCTAGGCTCCGCTCCTCTCCGAGATAGAATTTCGGCAGCACCTCCCTGCTATTCTCCCGATACACGTCCTGCAAGGGAGAGTGTGTATCCGGAGAACAACAGGGAGGTGATGCCGAAACTCTATCTTGGACCAGAGCGGACCATGGAAACTAACCCATCTACGCATTCCCGGGCTGTCCAAAAAATGTGGATAATCCGAAACAGATATGGTCGCAGATATGCAAAGATCCGCATACCTACGACCGTATCTCTTTCGAACGGGAGACGCCTAACTGGGTTACGCACGGGCTACGACAGACATGTGGAAAAAGAGGTTATTTATACCTAGAGTGTCGGTGAAGTCAGGCTAGCGGGGTAGTGGCGAGTCGACACAGTGGCGAAGCGACGCAGTGCAGGCAGAACCGCGACGCCGACGAAGACGATCGGGGTCCTCTGGGTCCCCTCCGACGTGCTCTTCTCCTGCATAAAAAGGCAATAGGTTATTGTTTGTTCAAAATTTCGGCAGCACCTCCCCTGCACGGGGACGTTTCCAAAACCTGCAAAAAAACGACAGGATGGCCGATATTCACAACGGCACGAAAGCCGACAACCACAACAGCACGAAGGCCCTCATATCAATTTATGGCACGAAGGCCCACACAACCACATACGGCATGAAGGCCGACAATGAGAGTTTTACCTAGGGTTGCGGTGGAGTCGGGCGTCGTGGTGCGGGGGTCACTTTCTTCTCCGGCGAGGTCGAGCAGCGTCGGAGTACTCCTCTCCCCCTCTTCCCTTCTCTCTTCTCCGCTTCTCCTCTTCCCTTCTTCTCTTTCTCCTCCTCCTCCTCCTCTCCTTCTTCCCCTTCTTCTCCTTCTTCTCTCATTTTCCTCTTCTTCTCCTTCTCTTCCCCTTCCTCCTTCTCCTCTTCTTCTCCTTCTCTTCCCCTTCCTCCTTCTCCTCTTCTCCTTCTCTTCTTCCTCCTACTTCACCCTCTACCTCCTCCCCTACAACAGCAGCCGGCGATGGGGGCGGCCTAGGGGCTGGTGTCGGGGCGGGGAGGTCGGCGCGGGGGGGGGGGGGGGGGGGCGCCCGAGGGCCGGTCGGGGCGGCCGAGCTCCCCTTGCTCGACCGAGACGGGGAGGGGAGGCAGGGCGTGCCCCCGGGGTGGCTCTAGGGCAGTGGGACGGCGTCGGCGGGGCGGCATTGGGGTGGCGCGCAGGGGCGGCGCGGAGGTCGGGCGGCATGGTGGTGGGGCGGCAGGGCGCGCGGGGCGGCGGCGCGGGCGGTGGCGCGAGCAGCGGTGGCGGCGCGCAGCAGCGGCGTATGAAATGTGGGCGGGGATTTTGGGCTAGGCCGCTGGCCAATTTAGGGTTGGGCCCTTTGCCGAGGGCCCAGATCCAGGGCCCTCGGCAAAGATTTTTTATTTTTTTTAAATTTTCTTTGCCGAGGGCCGTTGGTCAGGCCCTCGGCAAAGATTTTTTTTGTTTTTTGAACCCAGTTTTTTTGTGGTGCTATAATACATTATTGAAAACTCAATTTTAAAATTTGGGCTAATTTTGACTTTTTTGATATATTTGCCTAATTTATTTCCTCTCGTTGATTTTTTTGAATATTTCAAATTTGAACTGCAGTTGGATGGAATAATGCAATTTAGTGATTCAAAAAATGTTATTCATGGTATTTGGTGTATGTTGAGTCCCTATCCACGAACTCGCATCAAATTTTGGGTATCTTCTTCACGTAACATGACGAGGAACTTGTCGGAAAAGTGTTTTTAAATTATATAAAATCCATACGAAGTCCGAAAATCACAAAACTTGTCGAGGTGTCATGTTATTGCATGTGTAGGTTGTGGTAAAAAATTGAGAAGGTTTCGAGCAAGTTGTGACATCGGATGCCTAAAACTCAGACATCTCCACATGTGATCATTTTTACCACAGCCTACACATGCGATAACAGGACACCTTGACAAGTTTCGTGATTTTCGGACTTCGTATAGATTTTATATAATTTAAAAACACTTTTCTGACAAGTTCCTCGTCATGTTACGTGAAGAAGATGCCTGAAATTTGATGCGAGTTCGTGGATAGGGACTCAACATACACCAAATACCATGAATAATATTTTTTGAATCACTAAATTGCATTATTCCATCCACCTGCAGTTCAAATTTGAAATATTCAAAAAAAATCAACGAAAAGAAATAAATTAGGGAAATATATCAAAAAAAGTCAAAATTGGCCCAAATTTTAAAATTGAGTTTTAAATAATGTATTATAGCACCACAAAAAAACTGGGTTCAAAAAACAAAAAAAAATCTTTGCCGTGGCCTAGTCTGGCCCTCGGCAAAGGGGATCTTTGCCGAGGGCCTGGCCAATGGCCCTCGGCAAAGAATATTTAAAATAAAAAATAAAAAATCTTTGCCGAGGGCCTAGCCTGGCCCTCGGCAAAGAAAATTTTAAAATAAAAATAAAAAATCTTTGCCGAGTGCCTGACGGCAGGCACTCGGCAAAGACTAACGCCAGTGGCCGCCGTGACCCATCCGGCCATATTTGCCGAGGGCCAATTTGCCGAGGGCTAGGCCCTCGGCAAAGATTTATTTTGTCGAGGGCCGTTTCTTTGCCGAGGGCCTATCTTTGCCGAGGGCTCCTGGGGCTGGCCCTCGGCAAATAGAGCCTTTGCCGAGTGCCCGAGATCTAGCCCTCGGCAAACCCAGAAGCCCTCGGCAAAGGATGGGTTTCCAGTAGTGAGTAGTGGTCATTCCAATAGCTTTAGCTTTGGGTGACTACGACTCTTTGTAAGTGAGCTTCTACTTTGGATGCGAGGAGATATCCATGCCATGCCTTGGTTCATATACAAATTAACATGCCTTGGTTTAAGTGTTTGGAAGTTGTACTAGTTTATTTGTCTAGAATAATAGTTTTATGCAATAAGGCATTTGATGTATTCCCTCAGTTTCCAAATTATTGTTTCTTTAGGTCTCCTTGGTCCATAAGAATGGATTAATGACATAGGATTGAGATTCTGTAGGGATTGCTATTATTTATAACTTTGGTTCTCAAGAATGAGCATAGGAGCAACAAAGAAAATTTTCCTTTGCTTGCTATTTTAGAGGAAAACTGTTGAAAACTTAGCATCCACTCAAACTATTGGTAAAAAAAATTGTGCACAAAAAAAATCATCCGGGGGGAGGGGAGTGTTAATAAAGCCCCCTTGAGCATTATGCTTAAGAATAAGCTTCTCATGCAGGTTGAGAAAACCCCCGAACTCCCGTCCCACCCATACACAACGATATAGTAGCTCCCCGTTGAGACTGGACTAGCCTTATACCTCTGCTTTGGCGTGGGCCAGACGAGGGGATTTTTTTCACCTCCGTCTAGCAAAATGCGCCCTGTGGGGCTCAAACCTGGGTCACAATGGTGCGATGTAGTCTAGCTAGCCAGTCGGTCTAGAGTCCGCTCACAAATTTTTTTTGAACAAAGAATGAGGAACAGAATGCTACCACTATGGAACGCCCATGTAGCATGTGTAGTTGTAGTTGGTCGGTTTAGTATTACCTTGGAAGTTTTTAGGAGGGTGAAGGCCAGCTTATAATACTTGTCGTTTTAAACTTATCACCTTCGGGTTAACCCTTATACACAAAGCGAAGATGAAAGTGTAAGAGAGATGCTACGCTTATGCAGGCTCGTTCCACGTGCGGAGCTAGGCCATATAAGCAGTTTTTGGACGCGGGGTGTTACACACTACTAGTTAATGGTAGTTCTTGTATGTGAGGTCCAATTGTCAGTTGGCAATAGAAGAGATGTTTAGCCTTGTTTCATCAAACTACCGAGAAAGGAAAACTACATCATCATAGCTAAAAACCCTTTGGGATTCCGACATTTTTTTCTTTGGCCTACCCAAATGATCGTTGCTTCAAAAAAATTTACGCTTACGTGCTCATGTGTTTTATCATTCCTATATTCTGAACGGGTTCTTTTCCATTGCATTGTCCCAAGTCAAACTTTCCTTTTGACTAAGCTTTTTAGAAAAAAAATGTATTAACATCTACAAAAGTTCAACTAAATACAATATCAAGACATTCCATAAAAAACAATGAAACTATCAAACTAATTTGATGGTGTAGATATTTGTGGTTTTCTTATAAACATGGTCAAATTTAAAAGAGTTCGGCTTAGAACAAAGCTAAACTGACTTATAATTTAGAATGGGTGAATATTTTATAGTTATATTATAATCAAAAGCACCAATTAAAGTTTAATTTAGTTGATTTCAAATAATCTCAAAATGTTATTTATCTGTGACTGAAGAAAGTACGGTTTTTGTGCTGATCATGGTTTTATACTAGGAATACAATTTGGATTTCAGCACAAAAAAAATATGATTAAAATGAACTAACAAAGTGTGAGGGAGGGCTGGTGAATGAATTGAAGTCTTTAGTTGCTTCAAATTTTTCTGCTTTAGTGTGCCTGTTCAAGAGAAGAGAATGTGATAGGCATGCCCATGTATTGGCAGAGCTGGGTTTCGAGTGTGTTGAGGGACAAGAGCTGATCACTAGCTCTATCCCAAACAATACAAATGTTATTGTCGCTGCCGATAGTTTGGCAGACGAGTAATGGATATCCTAGTTTAAAAAAAATCAATTGATGCCACCACTTTCATCCCTTTACATGGTGTATAATGGGGGCATGGAGATTATCATGGGTCATATCCTGTATGTGCATGCAAGTTGGCCAATAGACACTACTAGTGGCCCAGTTCGCTTGAACTTAATTATCAGCCTGGCTTATCAGCCATGGTACACTATTTTTCTCTCACAACAAATTAGCAATAGGGCCACTGTAGGCTATTATCAGCGATTGGAAGCATGTCGTTTATCATGGGCCATAATATGTACAAGCTAAGTTGGTCAATCATTCGTATATCTGTTACAACTTCAAGTCAAGGTCACCACACAATGGGCAATGGTGGAGGCTGTTATCACTTATCAGCGGGTTGAATCAGGCACCCCTTTAGGTCTGCCGTGCAATCGAGGTCTCTGCCGCCATTGGACGTACAAACACTAAGCACGCTTGCTCGCATGGTCATTATATTCGATTAAAGTCGTCGCATAGTCAGCATTATATTCGATCAAAGTCGTCACCAAATTCACCATTGCTTTTATGGCCAACAACACACTGCTTCGGGGCGCCTCCCGTGTGCGGCAGAACCTCCTAAGAAATCGGGCCCACGTGCACCTATCGATGTCTCAACAGACCTCTGATAGCGTACATGAGTTCCCAACAACTTAATAGATCTGTCGGGTGTCATCGGGAAACCCGAATCATCCATGAATCTTTTCCAAACAGGATCCCAATCATAGACATTACAGATTACAACAGTTTTCGATATACATACCAGAGATTGTAAAGCGGAAGACTTAAGTTTTAATATTACAAACTAGTTGTTTCAAACTTACAAAACCATAAGTGTCATACAACCATAGTAGCGGGATAATATTACATTAACATTATTTATTTTACACAAACTGGTGCCTTGTCCAAAGGCCATTCATCATTGCTCATCATCATCGACTTCAAACATTGACATGCAGTAGGGACCAAAACAAGCCTACGCATGCAACTCACCTGCAACAAGGGTTAACAAACCCTGAGTACAAAAGTACTCAACAAGACTGACCCGATGAAAAAGGGGCGAAGGTCTTAGGGATGCAGGTGTTGGGTCAAGGTAAGGATGTAGCAAGATTCAAAAGTTCTTTGCCAAAAGCTTACTATTCTTGATCCTATTTTTGAGTTTTACCCCTAAGTACTTTAGTTCATTATCTCAAACTAAGTGTTCATATCCCATATTCCAATCCTTCTCATTCCATTCTTTTTCTCATGTTTTAGTAATTCACCAGTCCTGCATTGCTTCTGTAATGAATCGAGTCTCCATATCCACGGAGCACCGGCAATTCGAATTGATTCAAGTCCTAGCTGGGGATTCCTTATCACACGACATATGTAGAACTTAATCTTGCATATATCAACCTCGCTACCGGATCCTCCCATACTAAGCTGTCTCCACGCCACCCGAGAGCACAACACACCTCAAATCCGGCCACATTCCAGCCATGAGGGTACATGCTACTCCCGCAATCTCTCCACTCCCAGTGCATGGGCATTCGTCTTAGTATCGGATTAGCCGAAGTAGGCTTATCGGAGTATGTGACTAGTACTACAAAGTGTCTCGTTCAGAAGATCCACAATGAGTGGCCTTTAAGCGACATAGTTGGCAACATTACCCAACATTCAAGATAAGTCACCCGACTAGTCTCTAGTTCATTCTATCTTCTTTCTTTCTTTGGCCAGTATGCCATCTTTGATTGTATCAAAACTTTTACTTTGAAAGCCTACCATAAAGCATACTAAGCAATTCTACGCCTTTGTAAATGAAATCATCTTCAAGGATGGTAAACAATTAACAAGGTAGGCAATGCATCAAGTAGGTAACATTTGAATTAATCAACTTAATGCAATAAGTAACATAGGTGATAAACTTTTCAAAGTAAACAAGGTAATGGTTTAATGCATAAACCAGGGCTTGCCTTCGTTGATGATCTCGGGTTCTGGATTAGTACCACAAATATCGAATCCTGAGACAACCGGGGATTCTTCCACAACTTGCTCAACTAGAAATGGTTCACTCTCGGATTCTACACGAAATAATAACATATGCTTCAACATGATGATAATGTAAACATGATACTTTCATGGTGCATGAAATATAATAACACCTTGAATACAACTTTCCTTCGCGGTACAGTTGCAAGCCAACAAAACCAACTTGCAATTCTACCATCAAGGACCACACAAGTGACTTGACCAAATTGACCTTGAAACCCTACTGGTCACAAAACATGACCAAAACAAGATAAAACCCTAAACTAGCACTTAGGGTTTGCTTTTATCTATTTTTTAATTAATTTGGAATTAAGCTCAAAAATGAAATTCTTCCAAATGACCTCAAAATTTTATACAAGATTCCCCATGACAAATTAGTGTACCAAAATAAATTTCATAATTTTTGGAGTTATACAGTGGCCTACAAAAATTATGGAAATTGCATTTATCAATTAATTGACTGAATTTTTGAACAATAAAAATTTATTCAAATTTCAAGTTTCATATTTTTTCTAAATAATATTCATCACAGAGAGGTCACACAAAAATTTTCATAATTTTTGGAGCTCTAAATAAATCTACACAAAAATAACAAAAATAGACACTATTCATCCATTTCTAAAAATAGAAAAATTCCATTTGAACTACACAGTCGCTGACATACGGGACCCACTTGTCATCCCTAAGCTTCGGCTTTGACCGCGACGATGACGGCGCTGACCGATGCAAACTCGCCGCCGGTGAGCCCAACGGCGACGACCAAAGCACCAAAACGTTCACAACGACTAGGCGCATCGATCTGTGGCACTACGGAGGTTAATGACGACATGAAACACGGCTGACACCGGCCATGGCGGATGTGGCAGCACGGCAATGCTACGCCGGCGGAACAAGGCCGGTAACGGTGAAACAAAGAGTCCAGGAAACATCAGTAGCTCACCCCGAACGTGTAGAAGCAACGAGTGAGACCGGAGAAGCTACAGTGACGCGGTTCGACGGTGACAGTGATCATGGTGGAGCAGACTTCGTCGACGACGGTGTTTCAACGATGGATAACGCTGGCCGCGGTGAAATGGAGCTTTGGGTGAGGTCACCGGCCGCGAGAAAGAAGAGTCGCTAGCGGCGGTTCTCGGTGGACTCAGACAATCACAGTGGGTGGAATGGGTTCGCAAGGAGGAGACGGACCTGGAACACTACTTTACCGAGACTGGCTTGCGCTGAGTAGTCGAGGGGGGCTTGATGGAGCTGAGGCGGCGGCGTCGGGAAATAGAGGAGAGAAAGGAAAGCCGACGACAGCGTCAGAGCTTTATAGCGCGGCCAAGAGAGCGAGGGAACGACACACAGCGACCAACTCGTGCCAGCGCGAAGCCAAGGGCGGCCACAGGCGCGCCTGGAAGACCAGAGAAAGGACACTGGCGGTGGGGCGGTGGTCGTACTACTGTTCTGAAGAATTACAGAATCGCCACTGAGTTCATTTTGCAAATTACTCACAATTTTTCTAAAGAAGTTGAAAATCTCCAAAAATGAAAGTTGCTCAACTTTTCAAACTCTACAACTTTGCTTTAATGAACATTTTCAAATTCTACCTCCATTTTGAAATTTGAATTTGGGGTGCATTTGAGCATTTGAATCATTTCAAAATTACTCCAAATTTTATATGTAAACTTTAAAAACTTTGAATACCAAAGTTGATCCTTATAAAATAAGCTTCAACTTTGCTTTTTGTCACACCCCCAAATTCCAAATGGATTTTGAAATAGACAAAAGGGGCAAAAAGGACTTTTATAATTTGAATTTGAATTCAATTTGATTTGTTTCCCTTTTTACTTAATTATGATTTTTGACCAATTACATGGCCCATTAGGGTTATTTGAGTCAAATGACACATGGTCTCACATGATCACATGAAATTTGACCCTTGTGGTCATGATCTTTATTTAGAATTTTGGATCACATTACATCACATAAAAGAACATCTATGAAATAAAGCTTATTTAGTGAATGCATTCAAAATTTCCTACTTTATGAATGCTTTGCAATGCATATGATGACATGTCAAGTTTTAATGCTAGGTCAAAACACCAAAAGTGTTACAACCCTTCCCCCTTAAAGAAATCTCGTCTTGAGATTTAAAACTTAGGATTAAGTAATGGAAAAGGAAATGTGTCAAGCTAACACATCATAACTTTATTCAAAAGGCTAGTGAGGGGGTTTTCCATTCTTTTGACAAACGAGACAAGTTACAATATAGACAAGGTATTGCAACTAGATAGAAGCAAAGAAGTCATGAAAGTTTTCTTCTAAGTAATCCTCGGACTCCCAAGTAGCTTCTTCTTTAGTGTGTTGGTTCCATTGTACTTTGTAGAACTTAATTGTACGTCTTCGAGTGACTCGATCTTTCTGATCTAAGACTCTAATGGGGTACTCGGCATAAGTCAAATCAGGTTCTAGTTCTACATCACCAAAGTCGATCACTTGGTCAGGTACTTGAAGACACTTCTTTAACTGGGATACATGGAAGATATCATGCACAGCTGACATGTGATCTGGTAGCTTGACGCGATAGGCGACCGGTCCACATCGGTGTTGGATTTGAAAAGGACCGACATAACGGGGCGCCAACTTTCCCCGAATCCCAAAACGATGAACTCCTTTCATCGGCGATACCTTGAGGTAGACATGATCTCCCACTATAAATTCTAGCAGTCGTCTTGGTCTTTGCCATAGCCTGTAGAAGTTAGGGTAGGACTATAAGGATAGCTTGAGGATAATGGAGGTTAGCAAGAATGGGATTGACATTACTTACCCAACCACTTTTAAGGGGAATTATTATGCAAGGTGTTCAAGCATGATGCATGAATCGATCTTACGAATCTAGGTACAAAAGATTTATATAATCAAAAGTACTAGATTTTTAATACATAGGACAAACCTAATCATATTATCCGCCATGAACTTTCAAATAAGATAGGATTGAGGCTAGATCAGAGGTAAGAAGAAAGAAATTTGAACTTTAAAATATCAAGTTTACTTTCTTTGATCCAAATCAATTTGAAGGTTTTCAAAAGTAACCTACAATGATCTTAGATAGGACTTGCTCTGATACCAGCTATGACAGAACCTCCTAAGAAATCAAGCCCACGTGCACCTATCGATGTCTCAACAGACCTCTGATAGCGTACACGAGTTCCCAACAACTTAACAGATCTGTTGGGTGTCCTCGAGAAACCCGAATCATCCACGAATCTTTTTCAAACAGGATCCCAATCACAGACATTGCAGATTACAACAGTTTTGATATACATACCAGAGATTGTAAAGCGGAAGACTTAAGTTTTAATATTACAAACCAGTTGTTTCAAACTTACAAAACCATAAGTGTCATACAACCATAGTAGTGGGATAATATTACATTAACATTATTTATTTCACACAAACTAGTGCCTTGTCCAAAGGCCATTCATCATTGCTCATCGTCATCGACTTCAAACACTGACATGCAGCAGGGACCAAAACAAGCCTGCGCATGTGACTCACCTGCAACAAGGGTTAACAAACTCTGAGTACAAAAGTACTCAATAAGACTGACCTGACAAAAAAGGGGCGAAGGTCTTAGGGATGCAGGTGTTGGGTCAAGGTAAGGATGTAGCAAGATTCAAAAGTTCTTTGCCAAAAGCTTACTATTCTTGATCCTATTTTCGAGTTTTACCCCTAAGTACTTTAGTTCATTATCTCAAACTAAGTGTTCATATCCCATATTCCAATCCTTCTCATTCCATTCTTTTTCTCATGTTTTAGTAATTCACCAGTCCTGCATTGCTTCTGTAATGAATCGAGTCTCCATATTTGCGAAGCACCGACAATTCGAATTGATTCAAGTTCTAGCTGGGGATTCCTTATCACACGACATATGTAGAACTTAATCTTGCATATATCAACCTCGCTACCGGATCCTCCCATACTAAGCCGTCTCCACGCCACTCGAGAGCACAGCACACCTCAAATCTGGCCACATTCCAGCCACGAGGGTACACGCTACTCCCGCCATCTCTCCACTCCTAGTGCATGGGCATTTGTCTTAGTATCGGATTAGCCAAAGTTGGCTTACCGGAGTATGTGACCAGTACTACAAAGTGTCTCGTTCAGAAGATCCACAATGAGTGGCCTTTAAGCGACATAGTCGGCAACATTACCCAACATTCAAGATAAGTCACCCGACTAGTCTCTAGTTCATTCTATCTTCTTTCTTTCTTTGGCCAGTATGCCATCTTTGATTGTATCGAAACTTTTACTTTGAAAGCCTACCATAAAGCATACTAAGCAATTCTACGCCTTTGTAAATGAAATCATCTTCAAGGATGGTAAACAATTAACAAGGTAGGCAATGCATCAAGTAGGTAACATTTGAATTAATCAACTTAATGCAATAAGTAACATAGGTGATAAACTTTTCAAAGTAAACAAGGTAATGGTTTAATGCATAAACCGGGGCTTTCCTTCGTTGACGATCTCGGGTTCTGGATCAGTACCACAAATATCGAATCCCGAGACAACCGGGGATTCTTCCACAACTTGCTCAACTAGAATCGGTTCACTCACAGATTCTACTTGAAATAATAACATATGCTTCAACATGATGATAATGTAAACATGATGCTTTCATGGTGCATAAAATATAATAACACCTTGAATACAACTTTTCTTCGCGGTACAGTTGCAAGCCAACAAAACCAACTTGCAATTCTACCATCAAGGACCACACAAGTGACTTGACCAAATTGACCTTGAAACCCTACTGGTCACAAAACATGACCAAAACAAGATAAAACCCTAAACTAGCACTTAGGGTTTACTTTTATCCATTTTTTAATTAATTTGGAATTAAGCTCAAAAATGAAATTGTTCCAAATGACCTCAAAATTTTATGCAAGATTCCTCATGACAAATTAGTGTACCAAAATAAATGTCATAATTTTTGGAGTTATACAGTGGCCTACAAAAATTATGGAAATTGCATTTATCAATTAATTGACTAAATTTTTGAACATTAAAAATTTATTCAAATTTGAAGTTTCATATTTTTCCTAAATAATATTCATCACAGAGAGGTCACACAAAAAAGTTCATAATTTTTGGAGCTCTAAATAAATCTACACAAAAATAACAAAAATAGACATTATTCATCCATTTCTAAAAATAGAAAAATTCCATTTGAACTACACAGTCGCTGACATACGGGACCCACTTGTCATCCCTAAGCTTTGGCTTTGACCGCGACGATGACGACGCTGACCGACGCAAACTCACCGCCGGTGAGCCCAACGGCGACGGCCAAAGCACCAAAACGTTCACAACGACTAGGTGCATCAATCTGTGGCACTACGGAGGTTAATGATGACACGAAACACGGCTGACACCGGCCATGGCGGATGTGGCAGCACGGCAACGCTATGCCGGCGGAACAAGGCCGGTAACGGTGAAACAAAGTGTCCAGGAAACATCAGTAGCTCACCTCGAACGTGTTGAAGCAACGAGTGAGACCGGAGAAGCTACAGTGACCCGGTTCGACGGTGACAGTGATCACAGCGAAGCAGACTTCGTCGACGACGGTGTTCCGGCGACGGATGACGCTGGCCGCGGTGAAACGGAGCTTCGGGTGAAGTCACCGGCCGCGAGGAAGAAGAGTCGCTAGCGGCGGTTCTCGGTGGACTCAGACAATCACAGTGGGCGGAATGGGTTCACAAGGAGGAGACAGACTTAGAACACTACTTTGCCGAGACTGGCTTGCACTGAGTAGTCGAGTGGAGCTCGACGGAGCTGAGGCGGCGGCGTCGGGAAACAGAGGAGAGAAAGGAAAGCCGACGACGGCGTCGGAGCTTTATAGCGCGGCCAAGAGAGCGAGGGAACG
The DNA here is from genome assembly GCF_019320115.1 of Miscanthus floridulus. Lineage (NCBI taxonomy): Eukaryota > Viridiplantae > Streptophyta > Magnoliopsida > Poales > Poaceae > Miscanthus > Miscanthus floridulus. Next base: position 14,849,498 of record NC_089585.1, on the reverse strand, counting down.
ACACGCAGCGACCAACTCATGCCAGCGCGAAGCCAAGGGCGGCCACGGGCATGCCTAGAAGACCGGAGAAAGGACGCCAGCGGTGGGGCGGTGGTCGTACTACTGTTCCGAAGAATTACAGAACTGCCACTGAGTTCATTTTGCAAATTACTCACAATTTTTCTAAAGAAGTTGAAAATCTCCAAAAATGAAAGTTGCTCAACTTTTCAAACTCTACAACTTTGCTTTAATGAACATTTTCAAATTCTGCCTCCATTTTGAAATTTGAATTTGGGGTGCATTTGAGCATTTGAATCATTTCAAAATTACTCCAAATTTTATATGTAAACTTTAAAAACTTTGAATACCAAAGTTGATCCTTATAAAATAAGCTTCAACTTTGCTTTTTGTCACACCCCCAAATTCCAAATGGATTTTGAAATAGACAAAAGGGGCAAAAAAGACTTTTATAATTTGAATTTGAATTCAATTTGATTTGTTTCCCTTTTTACTTAATTATGATTTTTAACCAATTACATGGCCCATTAGGGTTATTTGAGTCAAATGACACATGGTCTCACATGATCACATGAAATTTGACCCTTGTGGTCATGATCTTTATTTAGAGTTTTGGATCACATTACATCACATAAAAGAACATCTATGAAATAAAGCTTATTTAGTAAATGCATTCAAAATTTTCTACTTTATGAATGCTTTGCAATGCATATGATGACATGTCAAGTTTTAATGCTAGGTCAAAACACCAGAGGTGTTACACCGTGTGTGTCATTCCTAGGGGTACGGGATGGGCTGCAAATTTGGCAGATAGATTGTACCAAGCTGTTTGGAAGCAGCAAAAATCCCCAAATCAACAACTTCGTGTCTGTACCTGTGCATGCAATTGCTATCGTTTCAACAAATCTGTATGCTTGCACAGTTCCACTGCAATAGCAGTGGCAATAACAGCTCCCAGGAATACAATGATTATCGCAAGTAAATAAAAAAGTAACCCAATTAAGTCTGAGCACGGAGCTGCTGCCTAGGGTCTACAGAAAAGCGCCGGCGTGCCCTTGCTCCTAGGGCCTCGCCATCGCCACGCCTCCACATAGGGCCCCTCTCCTTCTTCCTCTTCGGTGCATCTGCTAGAGGTAAGAAAGAGAGGACCCATGTCTCTTTTTTCGTAATTTTTAGTTACAGTTTGTTTTGGGTTCAGTTTAAATAAATTTCCCAACAAAATCAAATAATTTTCGGTCAGTATCGTATTTTCTGCGATGACTTCGATGATTGCCACGATAAGATCACTGTTGCATGCGTCGATTTCATCGGCAGGCGGCCAATTTGCGGTCTTTATTTGCGGTCTTTATTTGCAAGGGGAGGGGTGCTTCTGGGAGCCTCTACGAGGATAGTGACTCCGGGTCATCGATCTCATCGTCGATAGTCACAGAGAGGAATTCAAGGTCTCAAAGGAATCTGCAGCCTATGTCGTACCCAATGATACAACTGTCGATATTCTTTTAGCGATTTAGATGCGTTTGAGACTGGTTCTGAAGCGTCAGATCTTGCGGTATCTCTAATGTTTTGAGTTTGGTCGTTGGATTTGGCATAAGGACTGTACTTTGGCTCCGGCGTTCGAGGGATGCCATTGGGGAAGAAGAAGATAGAAGAATCTGGATAGAATATTATGTATTTTTTATTTTAGTTTTTTTCACATGTAATTTGGGAACGTAGTATGCCAAAATTTAATATAAGTTGCCATTCCCTTCGAAAAAAATAATAAAAAAGTAACCATCGTACATGAAATTTATTTGAGATGGATACATAATTAACAAGGCTTCCTTCTCAAGATCGTTTTGTAGTTGGAAATCTCCAAGACAGTACAACTACTGCAATGGCAAACGCAACACCATATCCTAGTCTGACAAAGAGGATTAGCATAATATTTTTATAGATTTCTTTTCGGAATGATGTAGCGCCATCACAGTTGCTAGTGTTGTGTTGTTGCATTCTTTTGACAGAAGAGGCCCATGCAAACCATCATTTCCCAAAAATGAGCCATTGAAAAATGTCATAAAATAAGGTGATTCCGGTACTCTTCCTTCCAGCTTGTTGTAAGATAGGTTCAACATGGTTCCTCAGACTCCAGCTACCTCAAGTTTCAAGTGAGTTTGTCTTATATTCTTTTTTTCGAAGGGAAGGGAGACTTTATATTAAATCTTGTCACATACATTCCTAAATTACAAATGAAAAAATTTGAAATAAAAAATATATAATATTCTATCCAGATTCTTTCATCTCCTTCTTCTTCTTATTCAGCATACACTAGCACTTGTAATAAATAAACATAATAATATTCTTCATTTCTCAAAGTAGATGCATATATAACATATTTTTGGGATTTGGCTTACATCTTAATGATGCACCAAATTGAAATTCAGACTTTGTTGTATTGTACAATTTATTTGTTTATACTAATTAACATTTGAAAAGGGTTTAGCTCTAAACCCTTGGATTCTTAGCATAAATAAAATCAAATTTTTTCATATGAAACTTCTCTATAGAATTGTGAGGTTGCAAGTTTAATACCAAATAATGGAACATTAGTCCATTAACTGTGCTTCTGCATGGGCTAGAATCTTAGAAAACACAAGTATTAGAAGCTCATGTCTAGTGTCTACAACTAACTAAAATTACATATCTTTGTGCTCTCGTTGTCTTTGTCCATTTCTCTAACGCAACATCCATATAGATACTCTATAATCTCTATTCGGCTGTGATGAATCTGTTATCAATTACTCTATATATGTTCTTATAGCCATATCTCTAATTTTGTCTCTCTCTACATGACATCTTATGTCTTCGATGCAAATTTAGTTGAAACCATAACTTAATTTATAAGGTGGCTCTTATAAAGCTCGTGTCTCATGATGTTATAATTCTGGATTTTTAGTTTCAAATGTTTACTTAGTTGCTGCAATTTTTTATCAACATGTTAAGTTGAAACTCTGATGATTATCATACCTTTTGTTCGAAGCTAAGGTTTTGTATTTTATTAAAATAAGGATATAAGATCTTATAATGCGCTCATAATTACTATGCTGGCATAAACAATCATTTAATCATGTATCTCGCTGCTCAATAGTGCTAGCCTCAAGAGGATATTAATATTTAAGCCTAACAAAATTGTTTACTCCAAGGGAATTTCAAAAAGTAGAGAAGCCATAGCCACCTTTGATCTGCACTAATCTTATCCGCTACTCAAGATGTTGAATTTCTCTATCATAGAATTATATGTGTATTAGTGTTTTTAAATAGAAAGTGCTTACAATACATTATCAATATAGATATGTCATAATGATTCAAGACGTATAAATTTGTCTAAAATAATTATTTACATAAATTATTCTTATGGATATTAAAGTATTTTTAAATTAATTTTTAGTATCATTTTTTTGAGTGAAAAATTTTAGTATCATTGGTATATGAATTATTAAGGAAACATTTTCATGATTGATAAAACATACAAATATATTTTTAATGCATTGGAACTTGGAAGAAAGCAATTGAGATTGAAAGTCTCACCGGTGAGGTTGTTCCTAGAAAGCCGCAGCCATTCAATTTGTATCAGGTTCCCAACTGTTGAGGGTATTGGCCCAGATAAATAATAGTTATTAGAAATGTCTAGAGCTATCAACTTCGTAAGATTGCGGATCGATGATGGTATTTGGTACCCAGAAAAGTCACAACCTTCAATGGACAACTCTCTTAAATCGGCAAGATTTCCAATCTGGAACGGTATTGGGCGGCCAGAAAATTTGAAAGCAATAATGGTCAATGATGTCAACTTTGTAAGATTGCCTATAACTGATGGTATTTGCTGCACAGAGGCGTAACAAGTACTGAGCTTCAGGTCTGTTGAATAAACAAAAGTTCCAATCTGATACGGTATTGGTACAGAGGCACTGCAAGTCGATATATTCAACTCTTGAAGCCTTGTCAGGTTGTTGATCCAAGAGTGTCTTGATTGAGAGAAGTCATAGCCACGGAGGCTCAGGTATTTCAAATCTTTATGATTGCCAACCCAAGATAATACTGCCTTCTCCAAGCCAGATCCCTCTAGTTCCAGTTCTTCGAGTGATGGAAGCTTTATTGAAGTGGGGAGTTCCTTGGCCATGGTTGCCGTGGTAAGGCTCAAAATCTTTAGCGACTTGAGATTGGAAAATGAGAGCTGCGTGTCATAATTGAAGTAGAAAAATCTGCAGGGGTAAAGTTATTCGGTTGCTCTGAACCAAGCATGTTTTTTTTTTTTTTTTTTTGGTTGTAGGCTTGTTCGTGTTTGACGGTCTTTCAATATAGGGCTCGTGGACTAGTTCAAATATTTTGCTGTCAAAAAAGACTTGACTCGTGATATGATCCAAGTCACAGCTGATAGTCTTATACCATTGCTGTCTCCGGGGCGATCCTTGAAGTCGTCGGTGACCCAATAATTCACCCAGTAGTACAAGCTAGTACCCCACTGTCCTAACAGCAACGCACAACGAAGAAGAAACAAAAGTCATCGCAAAGCAGACAGAGACACGGCACGCCGAGAAGGATGTGAAGGGACAACCACACCAGGGAATGGCAGCCCACATCGAAAAGCAAGGGGACAGAAACATCACACAACAGCATCGTGGATGCAAGAAGAACAATCGAGGAAGAAGTAGAACCTAATATGGAAATGTATATCCCGGCCCCGCCAGCAACACACAAGCAGACAATAACGACGATACGATACGAAACGCAGCAGTGAAGGGCCAACGGTCCCAAGGAGCTGAGCAAACAGCAACGGAGGCGCCGCCGCCGCGCGTACGTAGAGAGAGGCAACGAACAGACGTGGAGACGCGAAGGGAAGGCGACCCCAGCGAAGAGGGCCGATGGAGCAGGCGGCGGACAGGAGCAAACGCAGCCCACGCCGGCACAAAAGATGAGGACGGCGAAAAGCCAGGGACATAACTGCCGTGATCACTTCGCCGTCATCTCCCAAATCCATCTACTGTTTGCATTGAGATGCAGTGACAGGTTTCATTGCTGGTGAATATTCCTTTCCAGATCTTAAACAATAAACACTAGTAAATATTTGAAGAAGTAAATGGTTGTTTTTAGCTTTTTTTAATAATTTGTCAAAAAATTGAAAAAGATTATTGACAGCTAAGTAAAATCTACCGTTAGTAAACTAAGTTCTCCAACAAGAGTCCATAAATGTCCTGCAGTTTGCTAGAATCAAGACACGCAACAGAAAAAAGACCCCGTGCTTCAAAAACCTCCTGCCTCCTGTCAAGATCTCTCTCCAACCAAGTGTAGTGTAGGCCTCAAGGCCTAACAAAATTTATTTTGTATTACTTTGAAAGCAATAATGGTCAATGATGTCAACTTTGTAAGATTGCCTATAACTGATGGTATTTGCTGCACAGAGGCGTAACAAGTACTGAGCTTCAGGTCTGTTGAATAAACAAAAGTTCCAATCTGAGATTATTTTTTATTTTTAACACTTTTTTAAACTAATTTTAAATCTAACACAGTTTAATTTTTTTCCAAGACTAACACTTTTGGCCGCGCCTATTTCCCTGACGCGGCGAAACGCCTGTGCCACGCCATGCATGGTGGCGCGGCGAGATGGGTGACGTGGCGACGACCGGGGAGCTGACTGGTGACGATCTTGGCGCGGCACTGACGCGCCATAGCCCACGGCGCGGCAGTCCCAGGTAAATATTGCCCGCGAGCTGCCGCCCTCTCTCTGTCTGCCAGCCCGCCACAGCGCCTGCTCGCCTGGCCGCCAGGCCGCCCGCCTTGCCTGCCTGCCCGCCTCGCCGCCGCACGCCGCCCGCACGCCCGCCGCCTGCGGCGCTGGCCGTGCCACGCACGCCAGCGCGCCACTCCCGCCACGCACTTCCTTGGTGCTTTCCTATTCCCAGACACCTCGGGCAACATCATTAGTTGGATCTTTCTTGACATACTACGCCAGCCGTGGGATAACATAGCGGCGTACAGCTGGGGCAGCGCAGTCCTGACATGGACGTATCGACAGCTATGCGTTGCCTGCCGTCCACCTCAGGGTATGCGAACCTTAGGGGTTGCTCCAATCTACTCCAGGTTTGGTGTTGGGAACGATAGCCCGTTGAGAGGCCCCTTGTTACTGGTTTTCCGGTAAATACTTCGGTTCACTATATTCTTCGAAGCAGTTACATATGATGAAATTATTAATGGCTAATTCATTATCGTGTTCAATGCAGAATTAAAACGGGCAGGATACACTCCCTACAGCTCTGTATATCTGGACGCAAGCAGAGTTAGTTAGAGGGAATGCGAGGTGCAAGTACAGGGAGTACACGGACTGTCTCGACGTCTTGACACAGCACCAGGTTACACTCTCTTTACTATCATACATGTGTCTTGTTCGATGTACACTATATCACAACCTAACTCAATTACGAAATGTTTAGGTGCATTGGTGTCCTTGAGATGCTCCGGAGCTCCAGTACTATCTGAGTCCTGTCACTAGGGATGAGTCAGACAAGTATTGCTGCAACGTCCCTCTTATTTTCTTCCACGTGGTCAAAATTCACTTTCCCGTCAGGGTTTACATGTAGTTTGGAAGAACGACAGGCTACCCACCACCGCTTTACTCCACCAACTAAGAATTGCACGAGTGTGTTATCGATTAATAACAAAGCTACAATTCAGAGATGTGTATGGTACAACTAACAATCGTTTTGTTGCAGGTATGACCGCAGGAAGAGGTATAAGACCAAGGATTGGCGCGCAACACACAACGCGTACATCTAGTTGTGGCAGAACAGAGACCGACAACCGATCGATGCGGGTCTCCAACACGACCAGCACATCTTCGACGAGTACCTGCGGTGGCTTCATAGGTCTACGAGGACACATATCAAGCCCCCGTACACTGAGGAGGCGATTGACGAGGACGACGAGGAAGATGTGTACGACGTTGCCACTAGGGACGACACACAACTACAGAGAGACCCGCTTTAAAGATATGTGGTAAGATACTCGAATGGTACAATTTGTTATCCATTTGATATTAAGTATGTGTACTAAAACTGTCCAACCGCGTTTCTGTACCCAGGCGACACAATTGTCAAGGTTGTCCAGCGAAGTAGCGTTTTGGCTTCACGAGTCTAGAGGGCAGGGGCCAGGCGTTCTTGAGGCTTTTGTGGAGGTAAACATAAACTTGTCCATTCTGAAAATGTTTCTTTAGTGTATATACGTTTGGGAAATGCACTAACTTTAACGTCTATTCATGCAGAAGGTGAAGCAGAGCTGTAGGAAGCTAGCTCAAAAGTTGAGCTGCATGGACACTCCTTGGGTGGAACCCGATTACCCGGCGCGATCGGGTGGCACGTCTTCTGGCTCTTTGAGGACACCAGCCGACTCTTCTCAGCCGGTGACAGGTGCTGCTTCCGCAGTGTGTACATCACCACATCATAGCGCTGGGAAGGACCCTGCAAACGAGGACGACGATGACAACGACGACGACGACGACCCCCGGGCTTCCGCATACAGCACCACCAGTGGAACGATTGGCAGCAGGATGAGATCGGCATGTCTCTGCTAGGTGGTGCCCCGCTTGGTACCCAAGGAACCTCACAGGTAGTAACAAAGATAGTTTCTTTAAATACGTAGGCTCTAAGAACTAATGATCATATTATCCTTTTTAACCGCAGGGGATGGACGACCCTGACCCCCCTGACCTGTCCCTCTCCTCCGTCCACCCCAAGCCGCTAGAACCCAATCCGCCCAGATCCACTCCTTCCCCAGCCGCTCCTCCCCATCAGCACCCAGATTCGTCACCACCATTGCCCGATCTATCCTTTGGTAGGTCACTCTCCAGCCCTCTCCCAGGTTTCGGGGAGTTCAAAGCCTTCGATGCTCCTACCCGTTCTCCGCTCGGGTCACCCGTGCCTCCGTCCGAGCATGGCTCGCACGCGGCCGGCAGCTACGCCGGCACCTGCTCCGGGTTTGGCGACCACCGCCCTGCGCCGGCGCCCGCTCTAGGTCTGGCGCCCACCCTCTCCCAGCCTGCCCCAGGTCAGAAGGACGTCCAACTTAGCCGGCCGGTGCCCTCCTCATCGTCCCCACGCGCGGCTAGCGGCCTTTCTCCCTCTGCCCTTCCTTTCCACCTGGGAGGTGGCTCAATGGGGAGGTCAAAGCTCCACCGGTGGGCCGACGAGGATGAGGATCTCCTCTCCGACGACTCAGACGGCGATTGCTCTCCTTCGTCGTACCTGGAGGCCGCTCGTCGGGCACTAGCTGCTACCCCAACTGCTCCGGCCGGTCCGCTGGATGTCGCGGCACCAGGCGCGTTCGACGCTGCCACTGCTGTAGTGGCCCCAACGGACGGCGATGGAGGGGCGATGAGGGTACGCCGCCCGTGGCGTCATCGCCGACGTCATCATCGCCAACGCCGCCGTCGGATGCGGCGCAAGGCCCATAATCGTTCAGGTGCCCGAGGAGCCTAGGCGGCATCGGATCAGACAGACCCGGCGCGCCTGCGCGTGCCTGCGCACCAACGGCTGGGGCCGCGCCGCCGCGTCTCAGCTCCAGACGCTGAGGGGTGGCAGCTGCAGTGCCGGGGTGTCGTAGGTGAGGGGTGGCAGCTACAGCTCTGGGGCCGGTGTCTCAATTGCCTGTCCTAGACACACCGCGTGGCGACATGCCGCCTCCCATGCCGGTGCCTACGCTGCAATGGTTTGGGCCACATGGCCCGTGCCTGTAAGCGTCCGCGAATGGTTCCTGCTCCGGAGGTCGGTGGCGGGAGCCACTAGCGTTGTCGCTTGGCCGCGTAGGCTGGTCGTCGACTTTAGCCACCTGCCCATGTCGGTCCAGCGGAGTCGGGTGGGGCTATGCATGTGTTGTCTGCCGGTACGCCTGTCGGCCGAGGCCATCGGTGCCGACGCAAGAGGCAACGAAGACGGCCACAGGAAGGCACCAACGCCCCCTCCACCGACGCTGCGGCCGACCTCGTCCTGCCAGCCAGCGGGACGTGCCTTCCTTGGGTTGACCCGTTGACACTGTTGGTTTGGCATCAAGACGTGCTCCCTGTTCGCAACATCACGGATGACCCGATGCTCGAGGAGTTTGTAGCCTCCATCGCCCTCAGCCGGATCGACCCGCAGTTGGCCGTCTTGGAGGAGCCTTCGGGGGTGGGGGCCCCAGCTGGAGGGTCGCTCCTTCCGGCGCAGCTTTGTGCTGGCCCATCTCGCTCGGCCGCTTCTTTGGACGAGGAGCACTCGGACCACGTGAGGACGCCGTCCAGAGTTACTTCCCTGGCTATGGCCTTGTCGCCCATGGGCGCGGCGGCGGCTGTGGCGCCAGCTCCGGTGTCACCAAGTGCCATCTCGCAGTATCTACAGTCGTAGCTTTCCTCTGCCATCACGGAGCCGATCTTGGTCGAACCTCCACGTCTCCGTGTTCCTAGGAGGCGTCGTGCGGTTGAATGCACATCCTCACCGCCACGTCGTAGCGGGAGGCTTGCGGCCAAGAGCAGATGCAGAGCCTCCAACCCGACCGTGCAAGCCCAGAACGTGCTGATGGCAAAATGGGGACTCCGACAGCAGGATCAGGCGCCGTAGGCCGATGCGGAGGGCGATTTCGATAAGTACATGGCCGTATTCGGCAGGCCTCTCTCGGAGTCCAAGCGCGAGGCAATTAGGATGCTCTTCCCGGCAGGCTGCGCGATTGACGACATCCAGCTGGTGGAGGGGGTTGACCAAGAGGTTTAGCCTACCTCTGGGTACCCGCTCTAGGTCGTCCAATCGTTGCCCATGGCCTAGTTTACCACCTCGCTGTAACTTAGCCCGTTGTTGCTTTTAGTCCCTCTTGTGGTAGTAGCCGGGCTTCGTCGTAGTTTTCTTCAGTTTTTTCGCTTCTATTTTTCTTCTTTCTCCTCGCCTAGGAAACCTTTGGTTACCTAGTGTTGAGCCATTTGTTGTTTGGTTCGGTGTTATCTACTTCCTCTTAATAAAATACGTGCTACACGGCACATTCGAGAAAAAATAAAGATTATAAGTAATCGTGCATATCATATACTTGCAGGGTACGAGCCGTACGCACCGGCAACGCGACCACACCGACGTTGGCTATACTCTCAATGTGTTGTCTACAAATCCGAAGAGACAGAGGCGTCTGAGGGATCCTTACACTCCTGGGACTTAGTTGGTTATGTTGAACTTATGTCGAACGAATATTGTTGTACGAAACTTGCAGACTTAGTTAGTTGGTTATGTCGAACTTATGTCGAACCAATGAAAATGTTATGTGGCAACTTGTCAACTTGCGCACGGACTCCATTTATTTGCTTCATATTCGTTTCAATGTGTCGTGGCACTTGTAGTTGTTCAGCTCCCGTTTAATTGCATTTGAGGCTGGTCGGCTTCTATCTGCGTCCAGGTCCTGCCGCGCCGTGGGTCTTGGCGCGTCAGTGCCGCGCCAAGATAGGTGGCGCGGCAGACCCTGTCACGTCACTGGTCAGCGCCCCGGTCGTCGCCACGTCACCCCTCTCGCCGCGCCACCATGCATGGCGCAGCACAGGCGTTTCGCCTCGCCAGGAAAATAGGCGCGGCCAAAAGTGTTAGTTTTGGAAAAAAGAAATAAACAGTGTTACATTTAAAATAAGTTTAAAAAAGTGTTAAAAATAACAAAAGTTCCAATCTGATACGGTATTGGTACAGAGGCACTGCAAGTCGATATATACAACTCTTGAAGCCTTGTCAGGTTGTTGATCCAAGAGAGTCTTGATTGAGAGAAGTCATAGCCACGGAGGCTCAGGTATTTCAAATCTTTATGATTGCCAACCCAAGATAATACTGCCTTCTCCAAGCCAGATCCCTCTAGTTCCAGTTCTTGGAGTGATGGAAGCTTTATTTGAAGTGGGGAGTTCCTTGGCCATGGTTGCCGTGGTAAGGCTCAAAATCTTTAGCGACTTGAGATTGGAAAATGAGAGCTGCGTATCATAACTGAAGTAGAAAAATCTGCAGGGGTTAAGTTATTCGGTTGCTCTGAACCATGCATGCTTTTTTTTTGTGGTTGTAGGCTAGTTCGTGTTTGACGGTCTTTCAATATAGGGCTCGTGGACTAGTTCAAATATTTTGCTGTCAGAAAAGACTTGACTCGTGATATGATCCAAGTCACAACTGATAGTCTTATACCATTGCTGTCTCCGGGGCAATCCTTGAAGTCGTCGGTGACCCAATAATTCACCCAGTAGTACAAGCTAGTACCCCACTGTCCTAACAGCAACGCACAACGAAGAAGAAACGAAAGTGATCGCAAAGCAGACAGAGACACGGCACGCCGAGAAGGATGTGAAGGGACAACCACACCAGGGAATGGCAGCCCACATCGAAGAGCAAGGGGACAGAAACATCACACAACAGCATCGTGGATACAAGAAGAATAATCGAGGAAGAAGAAGAACCTAATATGGAAATGGATATTCCGGCCCCGCCAGCAACACACAGGCAGACAATAACGACGATACGATACGAAACGCAGCAGTGAAGGGCCAACGGTCCGAAGGAGCAGAGCAAACAGCAACGGAGGCGCCGCCGCCGCGCGTACGTAGAGAGAGGCGACGAACAGACGTCGAGACGCGAAGGGAAGGCGACCCCGGCGAAGAGGGCCGATGGAGCAGGCGGCGGACAGGAGCAAACGCAGCCCACGCCGGCACAAAAGATGAGGACGGCGAAAAGCCAGGGACATAACTGCCGTGATCACTTCGGACCGTTGTTCGTCGCCGTCATCTCCCAAATCCTTCTACTGTTTGCATTGAGATGCAGTGACAGGTTTCATTGCTGGTGAATATTCCTTTCCAGACCTTAAACAATAAACCCTAGTAAATATTTGAAGAAGTAAATGGTTGTTTTTTGCTTTTTTTTAGTAATTTGTCAAAAAATTGAAAAAGATTATTAACAGCTAAGTAAAATCTACCGTTAGTAAACTAAGGGCCTGTTCGCTGGTTGGTGCTGGTGCTGGTTTGGGCTGGCTAGTGCTGGTTTTTTTAGAGAAAAACACAATTAACTGGCTGGTTTAGGCTGGCTGAAACCAACAAGCAAACAGGCTGTAAGTTCTCCAACAAGTGTCCATAAATGTCCTGCAGTTTGCTAGAATCAAGACACGCAACAGAAAAAAGATCCCGTGCTTCAAGAACCTCCTGCCTCCTGTCAAGATCTCTCTCCAACCAAGTGTAGTGTAGGCTTCAAGGCCTAACAAAGAGCCTCTTCGCTGGTTGATTTCTGGGCTGATAAGTATAGCTGGTACTGGTTTGTTCTGAGAGGAAAATACTGTTGGCTAGCTGATAAGCCCTGACTGAAACCAACAAACGAACAGGCTGAAAATTTATTTTGTATTACTTTGGTTGTGTGTGTGTGTCAAGATCTCTCTCCAACCAAGTGTAGTGTAGGCCTCAAGGCCTAACAAAAAAAATTATTTTGTATTACTTCTCCGACGGGGGGTGGGGGTGGGCGGTGGAGCAGTTACGAGCCAAAACAAGGGAGGAGGGAAAATGAGGAGGGGAGTACCTGCCTTTCCTGTTCTACTGAATGTTTTTCGTAATACAATTTCAGTAGAGGCACCTTACCCCTCCTGTATCTTCAAAAAAAAATATTCTACTACTAAACTGAGATTTTACTATATATGAGAAAATTTATAGTGCTTGGAAATAATAAGAGCCCTTCGTTTCGCTAGATCTAATGGTTTAAAAATATGAGGAACCAACTAAGAGGAACTTAAGTTGCGGACCAAAACCAAAAATACATGGATACGTAACTGACTCGTGATAGAGAGGGTATAATAGGACTTTCATATCAGCTAGGAAGCCCAAGTCTCCGCTTCTACCCTTAGTTTCCCGTACGCGTGACGTCACCGCTTCCGCCGCCGCTGGCCGCTACGTCGTCGGATTGGTCGTTGGCCAGGGTTCAGTTAGAGAGGCATGGTGGGCAATCCAGCAGCATATTTTGTCTTCCAAGTATCATGGATCGAGCAGTAAGCAGTTTGTGCTAAAGACAAAATTCCAGACTGAAAGAGCAGGTCCAAGAATCAACATCGCCATGGCTACAGTGCAGGCATGCAGCACCTCCCCTTGGCTTGACAGGCGCTAATGGAGACTAGAGAGGAAGTTGAGGTAGAGCATGCGGATAGGGCCCAAGTCCGAGTGTACTCGAGGCAGAGTACGAACAGGCAGAGCATGCGGACAGGCGCTATTGGAGACCTGCAGATATATTTGAAATTAGTGTGTGAGGTAAACAGAAGGGTGGACTCCAGAGGCTTGACATTATGGGACGACGGCGGTGGGCAAGGGGGCGCAAGCAATAGCGAGCTCGTCGGCAGATCGAGCAGCAGCGAGCTCCTCTCGGACTCCCTGTTCGTGGGTGTATATTGGGAAAAAGAGAAAAAAAATACTAAACTACCCTTATAAGAATATTTAATTGTCTAAGGGAGGAGCCAGTTCCTCCCAAGCACAGTAACAAAGCTCTTTTCTATATAATCCTGCATGCTCTTTGATATGTTATAGAGGAGTGCGCCAGGGTAATATCTGTGCTAGCTTCGCCCCCGAGCCCGAGAATGAGGGCAGGAAGGAAAATGATTATTTTTCTCAAAGGCTTTTGAGTGAATTTCAAAAGGGTTTCATGGAAAGGAACCACCACGGTTTGAACACATAACAGGACAAACATACAATTCAAGGCTTCAAGGTTTGACTGTTTGAGGTGTTTTCCAAGTTTATTTTTAGAAAGCTTTATTCGATTCAAGCATTAGTTAGGAAACTGGTTGTTAATTTAAGTGAATTTGAAATGGTTTGTAACAAGTTTGGGAAAAGTTCAGACTTTAAGTGATTTTTAAAAGGTTGCAGAACACAGGGTGTTGTACTTCCTGCATTACAACGGTAAATTTCACCTAATTAGAAACGGAGTACTTTTCACTTCTTCAGTTTCTAAACTTCGCTTGATGAAAAAAAAGTTCAGTCTGCTTCTCTCTCTCTCTTTTTGCGACGAGCTTCTCTGTTCAGTGCTCTGCCACACTATGCACGTCCAGGATAATAATTTGTGCCCGTTTGAAGGATTCACCTTGTGGATGGATGATGGAACAACCTCGATTTCCTTCAATTCAGGAGCAATAGGTAACTGCGTTGTTCAGTGGAGAGTGGAGACTAAGGAGCCCTCGCTCCCCAGCACCGTGGATGATTTATTTATCACCGACTTGATTGCACAGCAGACATAACGTTTTGATGGAACTGCATAGTTGATGAAATTTTGACCTGGCTGCAGAACAACGTTTTAATCCGACTGATCTAGTCCTCCACCTCGGCGACGAAGCCGGGCCATCAGGCGACTGTGGTGTATCGCTTCTGCAACCCTGGCTCGGGATCCTACTTGTCGAGTTTCCTCCAGACCTCCACGACTCCACCTACCTGACGATCACCTCGTCATGGCTCATGGCCATCTACACATTCATGTCCTTGATGGCAGCCCTCCGCTCTGCCGGCGTCCAGGTCCAATGCTTCCTTCGCCACGTGGGAGCAGATCACCTGGCGTAACACTCCCTCCGTCCCTCGGCCGCCTGGCCCCGCTCACTCAAGTCGAGATCTCCAACCAAATCGAGATAGCTGAAAATTTACCAGCCCGTGCCCAGCCGGCGCCCTCGTACCCTTACTCCCTGATCACATGTTCTAATCTCTTCCCCACCCCCCTCGATTCAACTGCTCCTCCTCTCCAAATCCAAACACTTCTTCAAATTTCAAGCAAATCTTGATTCCACATTCCCAAAATTCCGTCTTCGTTGCCTACTGAATTCTTGGGTTCGAGAGGCAAGGCTTGCTGAAGATGATTGGGGATCGATGGGATTGAGTGTCGGACAGGCCACTTCTCTCCTTCGCAGGTAAAAACCATGCTCAGTCTTCGGACACACACAGCCTCTCGACTTCTGGAGCCTATTGCGCTTGCATTGCATTTTCTGGAGCCTATCATGTTTAGAGTACAATAATTCGATTCAGATCTGTCGGTTCAAGTTTAATCCAAGTTTTACTCCATGCGCTGTACTACTACATGTTTAAATTTAGCACTTACAGAATTATACTTAGTAAAATAGTCCTTTTCACCTTGATATAGCACCACTATCCATGGAAATCAGATCTGAAACAGAATAGTCTGGAAACTGCAATCTTATAACAACGAGGTTTAACCAGTACAACACAAATATATGTCTTTGGTTTTCTTTTACAGAAACACAATACCAGCCATATGTTGCATAATGCTATTTTACATATACATATAAATACAGAAACGCTTGCAAATCCATCCTTCTACGCGGCGAAAGGTTTGGGACAAGATTGCCAGTGCAAAACCCACTCCAAAACC
This sequence comes from Miscanthus floridulus, assembly GCF_019320115.1. NCBI lineage: Eukaryota > Viridiplantae > Streptophyta > Magnoliopsida > Poales > Poaceae > Miscanthus > Miscanthus floridulus. The sequence goes on along the minus strand of NC_089585.1, from coordinate 14,834,106 downwards.
CAAGCCAACAAATGTGAACAGAAGGATGGCGTCAAGTCTATCCTGCCATAAACTGTTGGATTCTTGATGGTCTAATGCTCTTGGAGTAGTTGAACCAGGATTGTCACATTGTTTAGACACTTGACTTCCACAAAGGCCTGCATTGCCTTCAAAAGACCTGGATGGAAATGAAAAAAACTGGTTTTGCTCTGGTATTCTTCCAGTCAAGTTGTTGTAGGAAAGATTCAGCCAACTGAGAGAAGTTAGAGAGGTCAGATCTTGTGGGATTTCCCCTGAGAGATGGTTACAGGAGAGATCCAAAGATTCCAGCCTAGTCAAATTACCAAGCTGTGATGGAATCTGCCCCGTGAAGTTGTTGTGCGACACATTAAGTCCATGGAGTGAAACAAGCCTACCAATTGACTTGGGAATGGGACCATGAAATAAAATCAAAATTTTTGTATGTGATAGTGATAGTGTCTTGATAGATATCATTCTTTGACACCCCGTTTGTGTAATTGTGCTCTAAAATTTCTCCCTTGTCGTTGTTGTTATTCATCATAGATTTAAAACCCTCAAACAATTCCGAATGCAAGTAACCAGAGAAATGGTTGGTGGATAAATCAATTATTTGCAAACTTGTGAAACTTATATTACTTTTACTGACACTGCAAAGATCCCTTATAGTGCCATTGAGTTGGTTAGATCTCAATACAAGAACTCGAAGGTTTGGAAGAGTACCCACCCAAGATGGAAATGAACCAACAATATGATTATTACCAACATCAAGGAACTCTAAGTCTTGGCAATTTTCTAGTGATGTAGGTAGTGTACCTTCAATTCTATTTCCATTCAGATCTATTGTTTGAAGCTTACATCCTTCTCCAATATTTTTTGGTAGCACCCCATGCAGTCTGTTTTCTCTTAATTATAATACAGTCAGGTTTCCTCTTTCTACGAGACATGATAGGACTGGTCCATCAAAGTAGTTGTAAGATAAGTCCATGATATCAAGTTTGTTCAAACTACAAACCGAAGCTGGTATATGACCACTTAATTTATTTTTGGACAAATTGATATAGATAGCATTCGTAAGATACCTACCAAAGTTAGATACAATGGAGGAGAAGCTATTATATGAGTAATCCAACAAAACAACCTCATATCCGGTTACTGGTATTGGTATGGTTCCTTCAAGTCTATTAGAACTTAGATCAAGAAAGGCTAAATTCGTCGTATGAACAAGAGAAGGTGACTTCTCTAATGTAGTAAACATATTGTGTGAAAGGTCTAAAGTGTTAAGCTGGTCCTTCCAGTTCTCCCACACCCAACTTGGTATAGCCCCTTTAATTTGGTTATTAGAAAGGTCAAGGTATTTAATAGAGTCAAGATATCTCAGTGCAGCTGGAAGTTCTGTAAGATTGCAAGATGCAAAATTTAAGTACTTGATGCTAGGAAGATAAGGAGCTATAGTATCACCTTCGGTGTCTCTGAGTGATATCATATTGTTTGACAGGTCAAGCTGATCGAGATTTGTCAACCCCCAGATAGAGCTAAGTTTTATTGTACCCATCAATTTATTTGAGTCGAGATACAGAAACTGGAGGCTTGTAAGCTGAAAAAGTGATTCGGGTATTGGGCCTGTCAATTGGTTATCACTTAAGACAACTCCCACGATTTGCGAGAGTCCCAAGGATAAAGGATCAGGAATAATGTCTTCCAAGGAACCAGAAAGCTGATTCGTATCAAGAAAAAGAGTTTGCAGGGTAGGAAGAGCGAATAAAGACTCTGGAATGTTTCCTGCATGCAAGGCCGAAACAATGCTTGTCAGAATATTTGGAATTTTATTAATGTATTTTCATAATAAAGAAATCCAATATACACTAGCACTTGTAATGAACATAACAATATTCTTCATTTCTCAAAGTAGATGCATATATAACATATTTTTGGGATTTGGCTTACATCTTAGTGATGCACCTAATTGAAATTCGGACTTTGTTGTATTGTACAATTTATTTGTTTATACTAATTAACATTTGAAAAGGGTTCAGCTCTAAACCCATGGATTCTTAGCATAAATAAAATCAATTGTTTCATATGAAACTTCTCTATAGAATTGTGAGGTTGCAAGTTTAATACCAAATACTGGAACACTAGTCCATTAACTCTGCATGGGCTAGAATCTTAGACAACATAAGTATTAGAAGCTCATGTCTAGTGTCTACAACTAACTAAAATTACATATCTTTGTGCTCTCGTTGTCTTTTTTCCATTTCTCTAACGCAATATCCATATAGATACTCAATAACCTCTATTCGGTTGTGATGAATCTATTATCAACTACTCTATATGTTCTTATACCCATATCTTTAATTTTGTCTCTCTACATGACAACTTATGTCTTCAATGCACATATAGTTGAAACCTTAGCTTAATTTATAAGGTGACTCTTATAAAGCTCGTGTCTCATGATGTTATAATTCTGGATTTTTGTTTCAAATGTTTACTTAGTTACTGCAAATTTTTATCAACATGTTAAGTTGAAACTCTGATGATTGTTATACCTTTTGTTTGGAGCTATGGTTTTGTATTTTATTAAAATAAAGATATAAGATCTTGTAATGCGCTCTTAATTACTATGCTGGCATAAACAATCAGTTAATCATGTATCTTGCTGCTCAATAGTGCTAGGCTCAAGAGGATGTCTATCTACAAAGATCTTTAAACGTAGAGAGAATCTTACTGTTGATCAACACGTCTCACTGTGCCACTATAGATCTACGGATCTTTTTCTTACTCTTACATACTGCATGTCAGTTTTTTTCTCTTGATTGCCTGAATTAAGGCGTACTACCTTCACGCTAAAACAATTTATGAGATAATTCTTATTTTATATTTACCCAAAAAAATGTAGCTGTGCCCGCGCGAAGCGCAGGGGTACCTGCTAGTTAATATTTAAGTCTAACAAAATTGTTTACTCCAAGGGAATTTCAAAAGGTAGAGAAGCCAAAGCCACCTTTTTTCTGCACTAATCTTATCCGCTACTCGAGATGTTGAATTTCTCTATCATAGAATTATATGTGTATTAGTGTTTTAATAGAAAGTGCTTACAATACACTATCAATATTGATGTCATAATGATTCAAGACGTATAGATTTGTCTAAAGAAATTATTTACATAAATTTTCTTATGGATATTAAATAATCTTAAATGATTTTTTAGTATTATTGGTATATGAATTATTAAGGGAACTTTTTTAATGATTGATAAAACATACAAATATATTTTTAATGCTCATGCATGCATGCGGTATGATGCAGCAGCATGCTTATTTGCTATAAGTTAGTTTTCTTTATATATTAATAGTGGTAGATGTGGATAGATAAAAACATGTGTAGGTGTAATTTATTGTTCTTCAGGTTTTTTCATAATAATAGGTGTTATTAATTTAGATGTGGATCATGGTTCATTTTAGTTCATTTTTAATAATGGCAAGAGGGGGTAATTTCGATGTAAATTTAAGGGTTACTAAGATGGTGTATCATAGTGGCAAGATATGTATAAATTCTATTTTAAGATTAATTATTTTGAAATTCATTTTTCTTTTTGAATTTTCAAATGAGTTTGGATGGAGAAATGACCTATACCAAAAGTTATAGTACTCAAAGAGAACTAAAACCTTGCAGTTCAAACTTTTTTTATTTGAATTCGTGTAGGGTCTCAAATATGCATTACAATATTCACTAAATTAAATAAAAATAATATATCCGCCACTTAATCATAAGTGACTTTGAGGCGCATTAGTAAAGAAGCAATGTGTATAGTCTAAGGTCGTGAGTTTGGTCCCCACGACTGCGGGTGTTGGCTAGTGAGCTTATCCCGGGTTAATAAAAATGTTTTTACTATCTTTTGCCCAATTTATAATGAGTTCGATCCTCCATGGCCACTAAGGTTAGATAACGAGCTGGCTCGGCTCGGCTCGTTCTAGTTCGTTAAGATAACGAGCTAGCTCGGCTCGGCTCGTTATCCTAACGAGCCAAAAAGCCAGTTCGGCTCGGCTCGTTAAAAGCTCGAGCTGGCTCGTTAAGCTCGTGAGCCAGGTATAAAAAATACACAAAATATAATATTTACATTTATCTAAAGTTTGAGAATAATTATAATATAAAAGAAATGCATCTAGACCAGTTACCAATTAATTTATAGGGTCTAGACCAGTTACCAGTCAATTGTAAAGTGCAAGACATGAAGCAATACAAAAACTAAGATAAGTTTTTATACTTTTTTTCTAAAAGCTTGGCTCGTTTAGCTCGCGAGCTGGCTCGAGTTGGCTCGTTATAGCTAACGAGCTAAAATCTTAGCTCGGCTCGGCTCGTTATGATAACGAGCCGAGCCGAGCCAGCCACGAGCCGAGCGAGCTAACGAGCTTCGAGTTTTTCGTCCAGCCTTGATGGCCACGGGTTGGCTGGCGGACTTTCCAGGATTAAAAAACTATTTTACTATTTTTTTGGTTTGATTTACAAAATTGAGGAAAACTATTTTTAGGGGCAGCTCCCGTCTATAGAAATCGATCTCTAGGTAGGTAGCCGTCTTTACAAACCATCTATGGGCATCTCTGAAAATCATGTGTGTAGTAGTGCAAATTGTATACTGTACAAAAGTTATGTTAACTGGTTCACAAAACTTTTAATAGATTTTGTGTCAATTATATATAAGAGATGCTAATTGTTAAAATATACTTTACAAGATCAGTTTAAATACTAATACACTTAAAAAGTATACATATGGTGCACTGAAATAATATATGCAAACAAGATTTAGCCCTAAATGTTCATTTTCTCAGGTTAAGAACAAAAACAAATGTGGAAGTGAAAATATATCTAACGAGATAAGATCATATATAACACTAGAAACTAACCTACATCACCAGTCACACAGCTACCTCTCCCCAAAACAGCAACACCAAAACGAAATGGTAGATATTGCAAAATGATTTACATTTTCGACCCAACACAAGATTATTTGTGATTATTTACTTGCTTTGGATCGTTTTAACGTGTTTGCATGTTTATACACTTTCAGTTGCATACTATGTGATCAACTCTGCCATAACCCAAATTGAATTCCACCAGGCCACCACCGCTCATCATTTCATATGACGAGAACAACGCCGCCTCCTTATATTTTTTTTATTAAAAAAAACGCCTCGGAAGGATTTGCCGAGTGTCATATTCTTTGCCGAGTGTATTTTATCGGACACTCAGGTAAATCATCTCTTTGCCGAGTGCCGAACTAAAAACACTCGGCAAAGATTCTGACACTCGGCAAACATTCTGACACTCGCTAATTCTATTGAAAAACATTTGGCAAACTCCGGCACTCGGCAAATATGATAAAAACACTTTGCAAATTACGGCACTCGGCAAACATCGCGCCACGTGTCCCTCCATAAAAAGAGAAAAAAAAAATCATTTGCCGAGTGTCAGATCTGCACTGCTTTACCGAGTGTATCTACGACACTTGCAAAGCTCCTATACTATATAACTCACGGTGACCGTCCTCAGGAGCGCCGGCCCGCTGCGCTTCATCGTGCTCGAGGGCGACATGGTCGCCGCGCTCGGCTGCTTCGCCCGCGAGGGCCGCATGCCGCTGCTCGGCACCGACCCCGCCGGCTTCGTCCTCTCCACCGCCATCGGCGGATCCAGCGGTACGTAACGGCATCTGTTTGTCTCTTTCGTCGGAATTTGGATCTGCTTTGCTTGCTTCTCGACTCCCTGATGTACGATTCGATTCGATCTCATCAATTTGATCTCTTGTGCCATGCCTTGCCCGTGCAGCGCTCAAAGAAGACGAGAAGATCACCTTGAACGGGTGCCGGAGCTTCCTGCCCTGGCAGAAGGATGTCGTCCAGGTGCCTCCAACCACGTCGGGCCCGACGCTTTGACGGCAACCCCGAGCCCCGGCAGGAAGGGCAGCGGTGGATTCAAGGCTACTCCAAGCCTGGCAGGAAAGGCAGCGGCGGCGGGTTTTTTTATATTTTTTTGAAAATTCTTTGCCGAGTGTCGATCTTTGTCGAGTGCTCGACAAAAAAATACTCGGCAAAGACAACTTTACCGAGTCTTTGATCGTCGAGTGCCGTTTGCTGAGTGTAACACTTGGTAAAGCCTTTGCCGAGTGTTTTTTTGGACTTCGCCATGCGCCATGGACACACGGCAAAGTTACTGATTCTGGTAGACTTTTGTTGCTTTTTTAGCTTGTTTCATATAATCAATATATGCTAGTAGGTGTTGACCTGTTGTTAGCATGCATGTTGTCTGCAATACTTGTAGATCAGGCAAGGAACGCCACATTTGTTCACCTTTTTTCTAGATTAAAATATGCCTAAACATCTGACAAATCTCTTACAAAAAGTGAAGAATGCCCCCCAATTCCTAAAATAACAAGCTACTCCATAGTAATTTGTGGATTTGTAGGAACTCAGTCATTTGTTCGAAAAGGCATCATAGAAAAATTTTCATATACCAATCAAATCGTTCCCCTTTTCCTTTGTTTCAAAGGAGACTAAAAGTCTTATTGCCCTCGTATTCCCCTCCCTTTTTTGGCTTGCTTCTTGACCATCGGTACGGCATGTAATATAAGTGTAAGACGTATCTACAAGCGCATTGGAAGAAAGCAATTGAGATTGAGTCTCACCGGTGAGGTTGTTCCTAGAAAACCGCAGCCATTCGATTTGGATCAGGTTCCCAATTGTTGAGGGTATTGGCCCAGATAAATAATTGTTATCAGAATATCAACTTTGTAAGATTGCCGATCCATGGTGGTATTTGGTACCCAGAGAAGTCACAACCTTCAATGGACAACTCTCTTAAATTGGCAAGATTTCCAATCTGGTACGGTATTGGGCCAGAAAAATTGAAACCAGCAATGGTCAATGATGTCAACTTTGTAAGATTGCCTATAAATGATGGTATTTGCTGCACAGAGGCGTAACAAGTTATGAGCGCCAGGTCTGTCAAATAAGCAAGAGTTCCAATCTGGTACGGTATTGGCACAGAGGCACTGCAAGTCTGTATATACAACGTTTCAAGCCATGTCAGGTTGTTGATCCAAGAGAGTGTTGATTGAGAAAAGTCATAGCCATCGAGGCTCAGGTATTTCAAATCTTTAAGGTTGCCAACCCAAGATAGTACTGGCTTCTCCAAGCCAGATCCCTCTAGTCCCAGTATATTCAGTGACGGAAACCTTATTGAAGTGGGGAGTTCCTTGGCCATGGTTCCCGTGGTAAGGCTCAAAGTCTGGAGAGACGTCAGATTGGCAAAAGAGAGTGGCGTGTCATAAGCGAAGTTGGTCCCCACTAGGTTCAGGTTCTGCAAATTGTTTCCAGCTGGGAAATATGTAAATTTCACGAAAAGCATGGGGTTCTCAGATAAATCAAGCGTCGTCAAACTTTTTAGCTGGAAGATCTCAGTTGGAAATTGCCCTTCAAAGTAATTGCCTGATATGTCAAGACTGCTCAAGGAAGACAGTTGGGAAAAGTACTCAGGGACTTTGCCCCTGAGACCCGGGTTGTCTTTGAGGCTGATTGATGCCAGTGAGCGAAGCCTTGAGAAGGAAGGGTGAATAGAACCTGACATACCACACCCAGACAAGCTAAGAATACGTAGCTGAGGAACTGAGTGCCCTAAAGCAGTAGACCAAGTCGACCCACTGCTAGATAAATCCACTGAATCAAGACGGAGCTCCTGAGATTGCTCATATTTGCCATGAAGGTTCGGAAACTTGGCTCTTAATACAACTCATAGATAAATCCAGCTGGAAGGACGCCGCCGCGCTCTGTATCCCGAAAGGCAGGTCCGGGAGGTAGTGCCAAAAGCGATCAAGCGATGGGAGCACCTCACCAGTGGCGATCTGGTGGTGGACATTGGCCAGCATGTAGAACATCTGGCGATGGTCCGACACGGTAGTGTTAAGGCCCAGACCGCGCCAGATCTGATGGGCCAGAACCTCGAGATCTGCTCCCAAGAGTCCTGGCGAAGGAGGCGACGCCGAGGGCTCGTTGCCCGCCGGTGCAGCCCCGTGGAGTGGATGAAGCTCGCCGTAGCAGTCGGCGATGTAGGCCAGGCTCCGAAAGTTGAAGACCTGGCCCAGAGTGAAGGCACCGGCCGCAACGGAGAACTCACCGGGGGAGCGGACACCACCGTCTGGGGCGGTGCCGCTTGCTCCGACGACAAGGCGGGTGGCTCCGGCCACCGTATAGCCAGAAATCGCACTTGATGCTGCCCCCTACCCTAGTGTGGCCAGCTGTCGCGCGGTCGAAATCGTGGCAAGCATGTTGTTCGAGTCGGTGTCAGAGTACGGGGTCTCCGGTGGCTCGGGTGTACTCAAGAACACAAGAATCACGCAGAAAATGAGCAACGGTTTATCCTAGTTCGGGCCAATTCGATCCCTACGTCCAGCAGCTGATGATCCTTATACTCAAGAGCATCCAAAATCTGAGGGGTTACAACAGAGTGTAAAGGAAGAGAAGTTTGGTAGGGGGTTAGCTCGGTGCTAATCCTAAGGTTACCTCACCACCGGTGGAGTCTCCCCCTCGTCGGAGAGGAAGGAGACGGCGGGATGCAGTGGAGGAGAGGCTCTCGGTGCCCCTCTCCGGGTTGCCTTGCTCTCGGTGTAGAGCGGAGGCAGATGGAATGGAATGAAGTGTCTGGTGATTGAACTCGCATCCTCCCCCCTCTAGGTCCGACCTTATCCCTTATATAACGAGATAGGTCGGGTACAAGGTGGTTTTGGGGTTCTAGTCTATGGTCTACGTGTGTTGGAGTCTAGGAGGGGCTTGCAGCGGTACGCCGTGGACCGTCGAGGTGTCTTGGAGCCGAAGAAGCCTAGGCATCATTCGGCTGCTCTGTTCTGACACTCTGTGTGTCAGGTGGTGTCGGCTTGGAGCGGCCTCCCCCGGGTGAGACCTTCTGGAGTCTTCTTGGTGGTGAAGGAGGTCAGCTCCAGGGGCTGACGCGCGGACTCAGAAGCCCCTGAGCCCCCGGAGGCCACGGGAAGTTTCGTCTTCTTGTGTCACGCCCTGGACGTGAACCTATCGGAGGAGCAGTTGGTAGGGGCACGTCTAGGGAGTGACGCT